>NC_073692.1:26830327-27107532 GCF_029784155.1 Uranotaenia lowii
ACGACTTGACGACTTGACTACTTGATGACTTGACTACTTGATGACTTGACGACTTGACGGCTTGACGATTTGACGACTTGACGACTTGACGTTTCGACGACTCGACGACTTGACGACTTGACGACTTGACGACTTGACGACTTGACGACTTGACGATTTGACGACTTGACGACTTGACAACTTGACGACTTGATGACTTGACGACTTGATGACTTCACGACTTGATGACTTCAAGACTTCATAACTTGACGACTTGACAACTTGACGACTTGACGACTTGACGACTTAATAAAGACTTGACGACTTGACGACTTCACGATTTGACGACTTGACGACATGACGACTTGACGACATGACGACTTGACGACTTGATGACTTGAACAACTTGACGACTTGACGACTTGACGACTTGACGACTTGACGACTTGACGACTTGACGACTTGATGACTTGACGACTTAACGACACGACGACTTGACAACTTGACGACTTGACGACTTGACGATTTGACGATTTGACGATTTGACGACTTGACGACTTGACGGCTTGATGACTTGACGACTTGACCACTTGACGACTTGACGACTTGACGACTTGACGTCTTGAGGACTTGACGACTTGACCACTTGAAGACTTGACGACTTGACGATTTGACGACTTGAAGACTTGAAGACTTGTCGTCTTTAGGACTTGACGACTTGACGAATTGATGACTTGAAGACTTGACGACTTGACGACTTGAAGATTTGAAGACTTGACGACTTCACGGTTGGATTATTTTTGATCTTGACTGAATACTTGCCGACTTGAGAACTTTATGAAAACTTGACAGCAACACGACTGAACAATATTTCGACTGAACGTCTTGATTTAAAAATTTAAAAAAAAGTCACTCTACTAAAATCCCGTAACATTGACTCGTTATTGCAGTTCAAAAGCTCGTTACGATCGATCATTATAACGCCCTCAGTTGCGTGATCCAGTTACAATTGCAGTTGCACAACACCAGCATCGATTTCAACACGTGGGATCTATCCGATCGGATAGATCACATTCAGGTGACACATTGTATGGCACAAGTACCGTTGATTGCAGGGGTCGCTACCGATCATCAAAACCGCATTACTCCATTAATCACCAACTAGCAGGGATGGTGATTTCCAATCAAACATGCTCCAATTTTCCTTCTTCATGGTCACACCGAATTGTTCGAGGGTCCTTCAAGCCCAGGGACATTTGCTGGTCATTCTGAGGCACCTCGGCCCTGGTTAATGACCGTTATTTAGCGACGGCGTTGTCTTTTGACAGTTTCGCAATTCGAGAAAAGTGCCAACAAAACCGAACCCATAGCCAATACGGGAGTGAAAATACAGTGATTTTCCAAATTGATAATGAGATGGAGGACTCTCAAAATGAATGGTCATTCTTTTCGGAGGTGGGGAAGTTTAGGGGTTTTGTCATCGCTGATTGGATTCGATCAAAGCAGGCTTCGAAAACCTGATTTCAGCGGGCCATCGTTGATATTTTCCCGGCCAAATGAGCGATGAGGATGCAAAACATTGACCGAGAGAGCCGGTAATGTAAATGTAATTTCGATGAAGGCAGGCACAGATGAATAAAGATGCCCGCGAGTTGACCAATTATCGGCACGAATGATAGTGGCACGATTGATGTAGCTAATAGTTAGTAAGATGTGCTCCCTCAATAGCCACAAGCGATTTCGCGAGGAACCGGTCAGAGGGTTTGTTTTTATCCGTATGATGTATTCTGCTCTATCAATTTACTTACCGAACATGTGATTCCATGGAGAAAATTTATAGGAATAATTAAAAGACAATTATCCGAGGTAGTATTTTATGTGAGTGAGCAACTCTGTTTGGTTCCGGTCAATTGGTTGTCACCTCACACATTAAAGATAAACTCGGCAAACCGGAAGATTCGTGTCTTCACTACCAAACATTGTATGAACGCCTGCTAAGATAAGCTTTTTTTTCGTAATGGTTCTGTGTAAGTGATGAATCACGGCCTACTGACGTTAGAGGTGAAGTAACAGAAATTATTTTAAGGAACCATTTAACATTTCGGCAAACAAAAATTGTTAAAATTGTCAAAATTGTCAAAATTGTCAAAATTGTCAAAATTGTCAAAATTGTCAAAATTGTCAAAATTGTCAAAATTGTCAAAATGGTCAAAATTGTCAAAATTGTCAAAATTGTCAAAATTGTCAAAATTGTCAAAATTGTCAAAATTGTCAAAATTGTCAAAATTGTCAAAATTGTCAAAATCTTCAAAATTGTCAAAATTGTCAAAATTGTCAAAATTGTCAAAATTGTCAAAATTGTCAAAATTGTCAAAATTGTCAAAATTGTCAAAATTGTCAAAATTGTCAAAATTGTCAAAATTGTCAAAATTGTCAAAATTATCAAAATTGTCAAAATTGTCAAAATTTTCAAAATTGTCAAAATTTTCAAAATTGTCAAAATTGTCAAAATTTTAAAAATTATCAAAATTGTTAAAATTGTCAAAATTGTCAAAATTGTCAAAATTGTCAAAATTGTCAAAATTGTCAAAATTGTCAAAATTGTCAAAATTGTCAAAATTGTCAAAATTGTCAAAATTGTCAAAATTGTCAAAATTGTCAAAATTGTCAAAATTTGTGAAAATTGTCAAAATTGTCCAAATTGTCAAAATTGTCAAAATTGTCAAAATTGTCAAAATTGTCAAAATTGTCAAAATTGTCAAAATTGTCAAAATTGTCAAAATTGTCAAAATTGTCAAAATTGTCAAAATTGTCAAAATTGTCAAAATTGTCAAAATTGTCAAAATTGTCAAAATTGTCAAAATTGTCAAAATTGTCAAAATTGTCAAAATTGTCAAAATTGTCAAAATTGTCAAAATTGTCAAAATTGTCAAAATTGTCAAAATTGTCAAAATTGTCAAAATTGTCAAAATTGTCAAAATTGTCAAAATTGTCAAAATTGTCAAAATTGTCAAAATTGTCAAAATTGTCAAAATTGTCAAAATTGTCAAAATTGTCAAAATTGTCAAAATTGTCAAAATTGTCAAAATTGTCAAAATTGTCAAAATTGTCAAAATTGTCAAAATTGTCAAAATTGTCAAAATTGTCAAAATTGTCAAAATTGTCAAAATTGTCAAAATTGTCAAAATTGTCAAAATTGTCAAAATTGTCAAAATTGTCAAAATTGTCAAAATTGTCAAAATTGCCAAAATTGTCAAAATTGTCAAAATTGTCAAAATTGTCAAAATTGTCAAAATTGTCGAAATTGTCAAAATTGTCAAAATTGTCAAAATTGTCAAAATTGTCAAAATTGTCAAAATTGTCAAAATTGTCAAAATTGTCAAAATTGTCGAAATTGTCAAAATTTTCAAATTGTCAAAATTGTCAAAATTGTCAAAATTGTCAAAATTGTCAAAATTGTCAAAATTGACAAAATTGTCAAAATTGTCAAAATTGTCAAAATTGTCAAAAATGTCAAATTGCCAAAATTGTCGAAATTGTCAAAATTGTCAAAATTGTCAAAATTTTCTAAATTTAAACTTTTTTTCATTAAGCAAATTTTCTTAGAAATCAATTAGTGCAAACGTGAAATTCTTTTACGCAGTAGTTCATAAAAGAAATGTTCATAAAATCGTGCCCCGACTAAATGAATGCATCAAAAGATGCATTCACAAAAGGTCGTAAAAATGAATTACGACTTGCGGATTCATTTTATGTTTTGTTGTTTCTGGGCAGTTCATCCAAGCTCGCAATTTCTACACACCTTTCATTCAAGCTGGATTTACCAAAGACGTGACCGATCAGAACCAAACCTATCCTTTTCCCTTTTGCCTTCGGTCGATTCAAACGAATGTTGCAAAATTCGATTCAATTCCATTCCCTGAAGAAGTGCAAAGTCGTGGACGCAGAAGTTATTGCTCCATCATCTGGTGCGAAAAAGACCAATTGCGCCATTCTTGGGGCGGATTTTCTGGCCGGAATCGGGGACACGGAATTCTATACATGATTTTATGACTTTATTAACTTCTCACACGTTTGTCTGAGTCGAGAATGAGTTGCGGCTTCCAGAATTGATCAAATGCAAAATTATTTTATGGTAGCAATAAGTCTGTCAGGCAGCTAACTAGAACATTCGCGAGACTCTGGACTTCGACTAAGTTTTTTGAATAAGAACCATTGGCAAATTATTGCTCTCTATGCTAGACTCCTGCTTTCATTCACTTAGGCATCTGGCATGGCGGAAATCGAGGAAGATATGAGATGGTTGAGTAATGCGCAAATTTACGATCCGTTGCCCCGACACTTCTTGGGTATAAATCGAGGGATCATTGTTGTTTATCCATTTCGTTCAGTCCAACAGCAGCTTTGAACCTCAAAGAATCAGCTCGTTTATTGTTGAGGTTATGAAAATAAATAAAGAGTAAAACTAGCTATGAAATAGTGTTGAGCCATTCCAGCCAGTTTGTTAACCTCAATTTCTGCTAAGGAGCTGTGATTTTAAATCATCCGGGTGTGCAGAGATTCCATGAATCTATTCTGGAAGGGCTTGGCGACGAACGATCATCTTCAGGCCTTTCTTCGAAGAGATATAACCAACCCAGGAATCGATTCTTCCGCCCTGACTATTCAAATGAGAAAGTCAGATGAATAAATATTTTTGCTATTATTTCTATTTTCTACGTTCCTCGTTTCTGCCAAAAGAAAGAGGCATCACTACTTGACATGGTTCCCCGGATGTTGCTCAGTTGGATGATCCAACTCTGAGGAGGGTTAGTTGAATCGATGTTAAGTTGTCGAATCAAGATTTCTTTCATTCGGGAACAGGCAGCTACCTACTTCAGCACGTTTCCCCATCGTTCAAGTTGGGGTGACTAAAGTGCTTATTTATGCAAAATGATACGCCAGTTAGAGCACTCTTCTTGGCACCCAATTTCGAGCGAATTTGTTATGGTAGCATATTTTACTTCGGTTTGGCTTCTGATTTTCTAACCTATCTTTCGAATTTGTTTAGGCATTTGGCGATTCCATTCGATCGTTAAGAAGCGCTTATTTAAAGGAAAAATCTGTTTCCGCAAAAAAACAGTAAAAATGAGCGTTTGAAACATAAATAGATACGCTGTAAAAAACAATAAATTCATTCATAACCATTTAAAAAAATTGTCAAAGATTATATAAATTTTGTCATATCTTTGAATTTTGTCATTTTTGTAAATTTTGTAAATTTTGTCAAATTTGTCAATTTTGTGAATTTTGTCAATTTTGTCAATTTTGTCAATTTTGTCAATTTTGTCAATTTTGTCAATTTTGTCAATTTTGTCAATTTTGTCAATATTTTCAATTTTGTCAATTTTGTCATTTTTGTTAATTTTGTCAATTTTGTCAATTTTGTCAATTTTGTCAATTTTGTCAATTTTGTCAATTTTGTCAATTTCGTTAATTTTGACAATTTTGTCAATTTTGTCAATTTTGTTAATTTTGTCAATTTTGTCAATTTTGTCAAGTTTATATTGTCTATTTTGTCAATTTTGTCAATTTTATCAATTTTGTCAATTTTGTCAATTTTGTCAATTTTGTCAATTTTGACAATTTTGTCAATTTGGTCAATTTTGTCAATTTTGTCAATTTGGTCAATTTTGTCAATTTTGTCAATTTTGTCAATTTTGTCAATTTGGTCAATTTTGTCAATTTTGTCAATTTTGTCAATTTTGTCAATTTTGTCAATTTTGTCAATTTTGTCAATTTAGTCAATTTTGTCAATTTTGTCAATTTTGTCAATTTTGTCAATTTTGTCAATTTTGTCAATTTTGTCAATTTTGTCAATTTTGTCAATTTTGTCAATTTTGTCAATTTTGTCAATTTTGTCAATTTTGTCAATTTTGTCAATTTTGTCAATTTTGTCAATTTTGTCAATTTTGTCAATTTTGTCAATTTTGTCAATTTTGTCAATTTTGTCAATTTTGTCAATTTTGTCAATTTTGTCAATTTTGTCAATTTTGTCAATTTTGTCAATTTGGTCAATTATGTCGTTTATGTCAATTTTGTCAATTTTGTGAATTTTGTCAATTATGTCAATTTTGTCAATTTTGTCAATTTTGTCAATTTTGTCAATTTTGTCAATTTTGTCAATTTTGTCAATTTTGTCAATTTTGTCAATTTTGTCAATTTTGTCAATTTTGTCAATTTTGTCAATTTTGTCAATTTTGTCAATTTTGTCAATTTTGTCAATTTTGTCAATTTTGTCAATTTTGTCAATTTTGTCAATTTCGTTAATTTTGACAATTTTGTCAATTTTGTCAATTTTGTTAATTTTGTCAATTTTGTCAATTTTGTCAAGTTTATATTGTCTATTTTGTCAATTTTGTCAATTTTATCAATTTTGTCAATTTTGTCAATTTTGTCAATTTTGTCAATTTTGACAATTTTGTCAATTTGGTCAATTTTGTCAATTTTGTCAATTTGGTCAATTTTGTCAATTTTGTCAATTTTGTCAATTTTGTCAATTTGGTCAATTTTGTCAATTTTGTCAATTTTGTCAATTTTGTCAATTTTGTCAATTTTGTCAATTTAGTCAATTTTGTCAATTTTGTCAATTTTGTCAATTTTGTCAATTTTGTCAATTTTGTCAATTTTGTCAATTTTGTCAATTTTGTCAATTTTGTCAATTTTGTCAATTTTGTCAATTTTGTCAATTTTGTCAATTTTGTCAATTTTGTCAATTTTGTCAATTTTGTCAATTTTGTCAATTTTGTCAATTTTGTCAATTTTGTCAATTTTGTCAATTTTGTCAATTTTGTCAATTTTGTCAATTTTGTCAATTTTGTCAATTTTGTCAATTTTGTCAATTTTGTCAATTTTGTCAATTTTGTCAATTTTGTCAATTTTGTCAATTTGGTCAATTATGTCGTTTATGTCAATTTTGTCAATTTTGTGAATTTTGTCAATTATGTCAATTATGTCAATTTTGTCAATTTTGTCAATTTTGTCAATTTTGTCAATTTTGTCAATTTTGTCAATTTTGTCAATTTTGTCAATTTTGTCAATTTTGTCAATTTTGTCAATTTTGTCAATTTTGTCAATTTTGTCAATTTTGTCAATTTTGTCAATTTTGTCAATTTTGTCAATTTTGTCAATTTTGTCAATTTTGTCAATTTTGTCAATTTTGTCAATTTTGTTAATTTTGTCAATTTTGTCAATTTTGTCAATTTTGTCAATTTTGTCAATTTTGTCAATTTTGTCAATTTTGTCAATTTTGTCAATTTTTTCAATTTTGTCAATTTAGTCAATTTTGCCAATTTTGTCAATTTTGTCAATTTTGTCAATTTTGTCATTTTTGTCAATTTTGTCAATTTTGTCAATTTTGTCAATTTTGTCAATTTTGTCAATTTTGTCAATTTTGTCAATTTTGTCAATTTTGTCAATTTTGTCAATTTTGTCAATTTTGTCAATTTTGTCAATTTTGTCAATTTTGTCAATTTTGTCAATTTTGTCAATTTTGTCAATTTTGTCAATTTTGTCAATTTTGTCAATTTTGTCAATTTTGTCAATTTTGTCAATTTTGTCAATTTTGTCAATTTTGTCAATTTTGTCAATTTTGTCAATTTTGTCAATTTTGTCAATTTTGTCAATTTTGTCAATTTTGTCAATTTTGTCAATTTTGTCAATTTAGTCAATTTTGTCAATTTTGTCAATTTTGTCAATTTTGTCAATTTTGTCAATTTTGTCAATTTTGTCAATTTTGTCAATTTTGTCAATTTTGTCAATTTTGTCAATTTTGTCAATTTTGTCAATTTTGTCAATTTTGTCAATTTTGTCAATTTTGTCAATTTTGTCAATTTTGTCAATTTTGTCAATTTTGTCAATTTTGTCAATTTTGTCAATTTTGTCAATTTTGTCAATTTTGTCAATTTTGTCAATTTTGTCAATTTTGTCAATTTTGTCAATTTTGTCAATTTTGTCAATTTTGTCAATTTTGTCAATTTTGTCAATTTTGTCAATTTTGTCAATTTAGTCAATTTTGTCAATTTTGTCAATTTGGTCAATTTTGTCAATTTTGTCAATTTTGTCAATTTGGTCAATTTTGTCAATTTTGTCAATTTTGTCAATTTTGTCAATTTGGTCAATTTGGTCAATTTTGTCAATTTTGTCGATTGTGTCAATTTTGTGAATTATGTGAATTTTGTCAATTTTGTGAATTATTGACATTTTTGACATTTTTCACATTTTTGACATTTTCGACATTTTTGAAAGTTTTGAAATTTTTGACATTTTAAATTTTTTTTGACATTTTTGACATTTAAATATTTGATTGATATTTTGTCATTTTTGACATTTTTGATATGACTGTTATTTTTGACATTTTTGATATTTTTGACATTTTTGGCGGTTTTGACATTTTTGACATTTTTGACATTTTTGACATTTTTGACATTTTTGACATTTTTGACATTTTTGACATTTTTGACATTTTTGACATTTTTGACATTTTTGACATTTTTGACATTTTTGACGTTTTTGACATTTTTGACATTTTTGACATTTTTGACATTTTTGACATTTTTGACATTTTTGACAATTTTGACATTTTTGACATTTTTGTCATTTTTGACATTTTTGACATTTTTGACATTTTTGACATTTTTTACATTTTTGACATTTTTGACATTTTTGACATTTTTGACATTTTTGACGTTTTTGACGTTTTTGACATTTTTGACATTTTTGACATTTTTGACATTTTTGACATTTTTTACTTTTTTCACAAGTCTAGAAATTATTCATTTTCTTTTTATTTAAAGAATTGTGTTTTTTTTTCATCATTTTGACAACAAGGACAGCATTTTCATAGAATATTTTAAATTGCTAATATTTTTATCAAAAATTTTATGCAAAGCATCTCTGCTTTTTTTTTAAATTTTCTGGATTTTGATTTTCTTAAAATTCTATGCTCGCTTTACATTTTTTTTGGCTTTGATATGAAACATAGAAGAATTTTAAAAGGTTAAAAGATAATACGAATTTTTTCTACAATTTTTTTTTAATCAAATTTAAATTTTTGGTAAACGTTTATTCAATCATTGGTTTTTATCGCTGGATTGACAATTTTTACAATTCGTTCAAAGATCTTTGAATTTAAAAATAATACTGATAAAAAGTGGATTCATAGAATTTTCTTATTTTTGAAATCGAGAATAAAAAACTCTTATTCAATTTTATCTTTAATCTACTTTCCGACAGTTTAAATAAAAAATATCAACATTTCATCAAAAAAATATGTAATTTTTTTTTAACGGTCGCCATGTTATTTTTCATTTACATTGAGTCTTGAACAGTTCTCGTTTTGATAAGTTTGAATAAAGTTAGAGGTTCGAATTTAGGAAAATTTTAGTTTTTGTTAATCATGTTTAATTCAATGTTCCAATAGTTGTCCATTTTATTTATTTTTGTAACTTTTACAGAGTTTTCTGAAATGTTAAAATATTGTAACAAAAACGCTTCTGCTCTTCCAAATTTGATTTTAAACAACAGTTTCGCATTTCAAATTTCTTTTTAAAAGGACAAATTTTGTGGGTGAAATTCCATGTTCCCAATCCCCAAACGGACTGTAGGTATCAATCAGCAAACAGCAAATTCCCCGACTCGTCGATAAGTTTGCAAAACTTACGTAAATCGATAAAATAAAAACAGATAACAGACCGGCTAGGTTGGTATACAAATAAACAGACAAACAGACAGTTGAACAGCCCCAACCCAATGATGATGATGATGACTAGTCTGTCTGTTAGGTTCCTAAGTGTGTTACCATGTAGAATAAATTACAAACCTCGCGACGAATAGCCATTAGTCATCCCGATGATGGAGGCAGCAAGAGAGATGTTTCCCTTATGTAAGGGCTACTATAGTCTAAGTTGAGTTAGATCGTTCCAGCTGGATGCATTTTGTTCAGAATTGCATCGTCAGTTGCCATTTAATTCCCCAATAACCCTTTTTTACTGCTGAGCTAGTTTTCAGCTCTAATGTTGTTAGCCATTACAATTGTTTATAGACGAAAAGAGGGCTCCAGAAGTCTCTCATCAATCAACTTTCCAGTTGTCATGGGCAAGACTCAAGTACCTTCTATTTACACTAGATAAGTGTCTAAACCACTCACAGAAATCTATTACAAACCTGGAAAGGTGCCATCAGACATTTCCGATTGAGAGCATCACATACAGGTTACACGAAGAAATCTTCACCAACATCAGGTACCGTAATCTCTCGGAAAATTTCTTGTTGTTAGATGATTATGCGGTTCGGTAAAATTGCACTTTCGGCCATCAGATGGAATTGGCCCAGGTGTGGAATGTTCTATTGGATTGGATTTCTGAGTCTTTAAACCATCAGGGGAAGGGTGCAAATCTCAATTTTACGGTATTCTTTCCGTGACTTGATAAGTAGCAGCTAGCTGCTTTTTTTTCTTTAAAAAAATACCTCGCGTATTCAATTTGCGCGGTTTGAAATCGTGACCTGCGGGCGTGTGGAGAAATTTCTTCAAGGTGTAGAACATTTGTAATTTCTTCAGCATTGGAGGAAGAAAGTTGAAAGCTGATGACAGTGATTATCAACACAACTCTGGCTGGGTGATGATGGACAAATGAGAACGATTGAATTACTGGAAAAGTACCCAGTCGAGAATCGAGATCTCCATCGTTCCAGTCGTTGCTACTGTTGAAGTTTGTTCAACCACTTCAGCACCCTGTTTAGAAATAGCATTCTGATAAAAATCATTCAACCACTACCGCAGACCATCATCATCATTATTGGGTCGTTCTTTCTCTAAAGTGGATTACATCACACAGGCTGCCAGGTTGAGTATTCTGTTTTTTTCTCCTTCAATCTATTTTCTTTGAACCCTCGAGGCATTAAAACCGGGCCTGTTAAAAATGCGATAGTCGCGTTACTAATTATACCATTAGCCATTAGCCAGGCAAGTCCGTTCAGAAATCGTGGATCGGTTATTATAGACGCTTAATTTTAACATTGTCGGTAACTATATTTTACTTGATCTAATTCTCGTGGTAGAGAAAAAAAATCGGTCAACAATTCACTCTTTAAATATTATTTAAATAAAATATTTCACTCTTAACTTATACATTTTTCTTCTTTCTTTTTTCAGGTGAGTTGAAGTTATCAATTCAAAAATAAAGCACATCAATGGTAAGAAAACGACTAAATTTTGTTTAACCTTCCTTCGTGGTTAGGGTCTATAAGTATGACCCGAACTGTACCTTCTTGATGTGATATCTCAGGAACGGTTGAAGCTAGAAACATGAAATTCTCCGACTCTTAAGTTTCTCATTTTTAGATTTTTGATTAGAGTTACCAGAGTCACCCAAAGAGAAAGAACAGCGTGATATAGACCCGGATAACTGTTTTTAACGATTTTTATAAACCATACCATTATAAGATTGTCCAAATTTCTGCTATCAAAAGCTTCTTAAAAAATTTGGTTATGTTTTTTGTAATATTCAGAGACATTAACAGTTTAAAAGTCCTAAAAAATGGGGGTTTCCAACGATCAAAACTCGTTTTGCTGGGGTCCAATTGAAAAACTTTTCATTGAGATGCTTTCAGTTAGAGCTCATATTTAAACACTAAAAGTGATTGAATTTACAAACCAAAGCTGGTTCATTGAAAAATTTCGGGAAAGTTTTCCAAATTATCAAAATTGTCAAAATTGACAAAATTGCCAAACTGACAAAATTGACAAAATTGACAAAATTGACAACGATTGACAAAATTGACAAAATTGACAAAATTGACAAAATTGACAAAATTGACAAAATTGACAAAATTGACAAAATTGACAAAATTGACAAAATTGACAAAATTGACAAAATTGACAAAATTGACAAAATTGACAAAATTGACAAAATTGACAAAATTGACAAAATTGACAAAATTGACAAAATTGACAAAATTGACAAAATTGACAAAATTGACAAAATTGACAAAATTGACAAAATTGACAAAATTGACAAAATTGACAAAATTGACAAAATTGACAAAATTGACAAAATTGACAAAATTGACAAAATTGACAAAATTGACAAAATTGACAAAATTGACAAAATTGACAAAATTGACAAAATTGACAAAATTGACAAGATTGACAAGATTGACAAAATTGACAAAATTGACAAAATTGACAAAATTGACAAAATTGACAAAATTGACAAAATTGACAAAATTGACAAAATTGACAAAATTGACAAAATTGACAAAATTGACAAAAATGACAAAATTGACAAAATTGACAAAATTGACAAAATTGACAAAATTGACAAAATTGACCAAATTGACAAAATTGACAAAATTGACAAAATTGACAAAATTGACAAAATTAACAAAATTGACAAAATTGACAAAATTGACAAAATTGACAAAATTGACAAAATTGACAAAATTGACAAAATTGACAAAATTGACAAAATTGAAAAAATTGACAAAATTGACAAAATTGACAAAATTGACAAAATTGACAAAATTGACAAAATTGACAAAATTGACAAAATTGACAAAATTGTCAAAATTGTCAAAATTGTCAAAATTGTCAAAATTGTCAAAATTGTCAAAATTGTCAAAATTGTCAAAATTGTCAAAATTGTCAAAATTGTCAAAATTGTCAAAATTGACAAAATTGTCAAAATTGTCAAAATTGTCAAAATTGTCAAAATTGTCAAAATTGTCAAAATTGTCAAAATTGTCAAAATTGTCAAAATTGTCAAAATTGTCAAAATTGTCAAAATTGTCAAAATCGTCAAAATCGTCAAAATTGTCAAAATTGTCAAAATTGTCAAAATTGTCAAAATTGTCAAAATTGTCAAAATTGTCAAAATTGTCAAAATTGTCAAAATTGTCAAAATTGTCAAAATTGTCAAAATTGTCAAAATTGTCAAAATTGTCAAAATTGTCAAAATTGTCAAAATAGTCAAAATTGTCAAAATTGTCAAAATTGTCAAAATTGTCAAAATTGTCAAAATTGTCAAAATTGTCAAAATTGTCAAAATTGTCAAAATTGTCAAAATTGTCAAAATTGTCAAAATTGTCAAAATTGTCAAAATTGTCAAAATTGTCAAAATTGTCAAAATTGTCAAAATTGTCAAAATTGTCAAAATTGTCAAAATTGTCAAAATTGTCAAATATGCCAAAATTGTCAAAATTGTCAAAATTGTCAAAATTGTCAAAATTGTCAAAATTGTCAAAATTGTCAAAATTGTCAAAATTGTCAAAATTGTCAAAATTGTCAAAATTGTCAAAATTGTCAAAATTGTCAAAATTGTCAAAATTGTCAAAATTGTCAATACTGATGTTATGAAATCGCTTGGTACATCTTTGTACCTGAAAATGATCAAAAAATTGACAAAATTGTCAAAATTGTCAAAATTGTCCAAATTGTCAAAATTGTCAAAATTGTCAAAATTGTGAAAATTGTCAAAATTGTCAAATTTTTCAAAATTGACAAAATTGACAATATTGACAAAATTGACAAAATTGACAAAATTGACAAAATGGACAAAATGGACAAAATTGACAAAATTGACAAAATTGACAAAATCGACAAAATTGGCAAAATTGACAAAATTGACAAAACTGAAAAAATTGACAAAATTGTGTTTTGGTGTTTTGGTGCAGTGGTTAGATCCCAAATTCTCCATACAAAGGATCATTGGATCGGATCTCGATGATTCCACTTATTGATTTTTTTTTCTGTGGATTGGTGGAGTATAAAAGCGGTAGAGTATTAGGATATGATATCCTCGTTGAATCCACCCTCATTGACTCTTATAGGGTTTATCAAGTTTAACTGAGACTCCGTGTCACTTCTAGCATGAACATTTTCATCTAGCTTCTTTATGTTTCGACTGAACTGATTTTTAAAGACTTATCACACTTCAACAATATTGGTGAGCACTGCTCACTAAGCAGTATGATCAAAACAAAACAAAATCTAGTGGCACGAGTTTGTTGCTGTCGGCTTTAAGTTTATAAAAGGCTTCTCGAAAGTTGCAGCTTAGAATCTACTTTAGGGGAGGGGCAGCTAAAAGATCGGTTCCTCCCTTGTCACCCGCTGAGAGGAGGAGTTCACCACCATTGTACCTACTCCCTACAAATCTCGAACCGTTTAAATGTCACATGAAAGCTATCATTCTTTCGGCTGACACGACCCTCAACAGTTTTGTTCCAAGCTTAGCTCAATGAGCAAGACTTCTGATGATCGGCATCGGCACTTAGAGGATGGAAAACCGGAGTGCCTTATGGCTTATTCTAGTCTTCGAGTCGTGGTCCAGATCCACGGGGGGAGAACTTTGAAAAGCGTGAGGTCGAATTACATAAAAAGCGCGAGTGCACGCCGCAAAACCGCGATGGCTTATGATGCCGTCGAAGTCGTCCACAATTGGCCTCTTTTTGCTGCACCATAAATGAAAACAAAACAGACCCTCCCTCCCTCGTTTCGTCCGTCTTCTTTGGGTGAGGATAGGTCGTGAATTCACCACCCCTCACCTCGAAGATGAAGATTAGCCACATGTACCTTTAAATGTTGTTTGGATTTATTAAAGCGCTGTTTGTACTATATTGTTCTTATGATCACGCCATCTGGGATGAAAAAAGAGCCGAGAGTTGGCATAAATTTTCTCCACCTATTTTCATCTCGTTTGGTCTGGGATCAGGAGGTCGGGGTGGCATTTTGGGGCAGAACCACCCCAAGGATTGACTCCGGTGAGTCTCGTCTCAGGGCGAAGTGAGATAAGTCGATCGTAATGGCGCCAACAGAGCAACCTATTGGCGCGGGAGTGAATTCAATATTTTGAAAGATGGCTATCATAATAATTATTTTTTCAAATAGACTTTCGATTCTATGTTCGGATTAAGAACTCTATTGACGACTATTGATTCTAGCCTAAAATTTTATATACATTAGAAGAAGATGGAAAATCGGATTTTTGTATGCCCTTAAATTAACGAAACTTAGAGATTACAAAAATGAAAAAAAATGACAAAAATGACAAAAATGACAAAAATGACAAAAATGACAAAAATGACAAAAATGACAAAAATGACAAAAATGACAAAAATGACAAAAATGACAAAAATGACAAAAATGACAAAAATGACAAAAATGACAAAAATGACAAAAATGACAAAAATGACAAAAATGACAAAAATGACAAAAATGACAAAAATGACAAAAATGACAAAAATGACAAAAATGACAAAAATGACAAAAATGACAAAAATGACAAAAATGACAAAAATGACAAAAATGACAAAAATGACAAAAATGACAAAAATGACAAAAATGACAAAAATGACAAAAATGACAAAAATGACAAAAATGACAAAAATGACAAAAATGACAAAAATGACAAAAATGACAAAAATGACAAAAATGACAAAAATGACAAAAATGACAAAAATGACAAAAATTACAAAAATGACAAAAATGACAAAAATGACAAAAATGACAAAAATGACAAAAATGACAAAAATGACAAAAATGACAAAAAATAACAAAAATGACAAAAATGACAAAAATGACAAAAATGACAAAAATGACAAAAATGACAAAAATGACAAAAATGACAAAAATGACAAAAATGACAAAAATGACAAAAATGACAAAAATGACAAAAATGACAAAAATGACAAAAATGACAAAAATGACAAAAATGACAAAAATGACAAAAATGACAAAAATGACAAAAATGACAAAAATGACAAAAATGACAAAAATGACAAAAATGACAAAAATGACAAAAATGACAAAAATGACAAAAATGACAAAAATGACAAAAATGACAAAAATGACAAAAATGACAAAAATGACAAAAATGACAAAAATGACAAAAATGACAAAAATGACAAAAATGACAAAAATGACAAAAATGACAAAAATGACAAAAATGACAAAAATGACAAAAATGACAAAAATGACAAAAATGACAAAAATGACAAAAATGACAAAAATGACAAAAATGACAAAAATGACAAAAATGACAAAAATGACAAAAATGACAAAAATGACAAAAATGACAAAAATGACAAAAATGACAAAAATGACAAAAATGACAAAAATGACAAAAATGACAAAAATGACAAAAATGACAAAAATGACAAAAATGACAAAAATGACAAAAATGACAAAAATGACAAAAATGACAAAAATGACAAAAATGACAAAAATGACAAAAATGACAAATGACAAAAATGACAAAAATTACAAAAATTACAAAAATTACAAAAATTACAAAAATTACAAAAATGACAAAAATGACAAAAATGACAAAAATGACAAAAATGACAAAAATGACAAAAATGACAAAAATGACAAAAATGACAAAAATGACAAAAATGACAAAAATGACAAAAATGACAAAAATGACAAAAATGACAAAAATGACAAAAATGACAAAAATGACAAAAATGACAAAAATGACAAAAATGACAAAAATGACAAAAATGACAAAAATGACAAAAATGACAAAAATGACAAAAATGACAAAAATGACAAAAATGACAAAAATGACAAAAATGACAAAAATGACAAAAATGACAAAAATGACAAAAATGACAAAAATGACAAAAATGACAAAAATGACAAAAATGACAAAAATGACAAAAATGACAAAAATGACAAAAATGACAAAAATGACAAAAATGACAAAAATGACAAAAATGACAAAAATGACAAAAATGACAAAAATGACAAAAATGACAAAAATGACAAAAATGACAAAAATGACAAAAATGACAAAAATGACAAAAATGACAAAAATGACAAAAATGACAAAAATGACAAAAATGACAAAAATGACAAAAATGACAAAAATGACAAAAATGACAAAAATGACAAAAATGACAAAAATGACAAAAATGACAAAAATGACAAAAATGACAAAAATGACAAAATTGACAAAAATGACAAAATTGACAAAATTGACAATAATGACAAAAATGACTCAAAAATAACACAAAAATGACACAAAAGTGTCACAAAAATGACACAAAAGTGTCTTTTAAATGATTTAAAAATAATTCAAAAATTAATAAGAAATAATTTAAAAATGATATTAAATTGATTCAAAAATTATACAAAAATGATACAAAACTGATATAAAAATGATACAAAAATGATACAAAAATGATACAAAAATGTTACAAAAATGATACAAAAATGATACCAAAGTGATCCAAAATGATACAAAAATGTTACAAAAATGATACAAAAATGATACCAAAGTGATACAAAATGATACAAGAATGATACAAAAATGATACAAAAATTACACAAAAATGAAACAAAAAAGATTCAAAAACGATACAAAATAATTCAAAAATTGTTCAAAAATGATTAAAAAATGATACAAAAAACAAACAAAAATGATAATAAAATGACAACAATGATACAAAAATGATACAAAAATGATACAAAAATGATACAAAAATGATACAAAAATGATACAAAAATGATACAAAAATGATACAAAAATGATACAAATATGATACAAAAATGATATAAAAATGATACAAAAATGATACAAAAATGATACAAAAATGAAACAAAAATGATACAAAAATGATATAAAAATGAAACAAAAATGATACAAAAATGATACAAAAATGATACAAAAATGTCACAAAAATGACACAAAAATGATACAAAAATGATACAAAAATGATTTAAAAATGATACAAAAATAAAACAAAAATTATACAAAAATGATACAAAAATGATAAAAAACTATACAAAAATGATAAAAAAAATGATAAAAAGTGATACCAAAATGAAACAAAAATGGTACAATAATGAAACAAAAATGAAACAAAACGATACTATATGACACAAAAATGATACAAGAATGATACAAAAATGATACAAAAATGATACAAAAATGATACAAAAATGATACAAAAATAATACAAAAATGATACAAAAATGATACAAAAATGAAACAAAACGGACACAAAAATGATACAAAATGATACAAAAATTATACAAAACTGATACAAAAATAAAACAAAAATTATACAAAAATTACACTAAAATTATACAAAAATGATACAAAAATGATACAAAAATGATGCAAAAAAAAATCCAAAAATGATACAAAAATAAAACAAAAATGACACAAAATATGCACTTATAAAATAACACATAATTACTTAAAAATAACACAAAATTTGCACAAAATTACCCAAAATTACAAACATTTTACACGAAAAATAAACAAAAATGACAAAAAAATGACACAAAAGTTAAACAAAAACTACACAAAATAACCAAAAATTACACAAAAATCACACAAAATGTTAAAAAAAAAACTACACAAAATGGCACAAATCGACTTCAAAATGGCACACAAATTACACAAAAAATGAACAAAAATTTCTCAGAAATCACACAAAAATTATACTAAATAACATAAAAATGACTCAGAAATGGCAAAAAATGTCACAAATATAACAAAAGATGACCCAAATATCACAAAATTGCACAAAAACGACACAAAAATTACACAAAAATGATACCAAAATAACATAAAAATGACAAAAATGAAACAAAAATTATACAAGAATGACATAAAAATGACACAAAAATAACATAAAAATGACATAATGCAATAAAAATTATACAAGAAAGATTAAAAAATGATACAAAAATGACACAAAAGTGTTACAAAAATGTAACAAAAATGACACAAAAATGCCTCAAAAATGTCATAAAAATGACTCAAAAATGACACAAAAATGACACAAAAATGGCACGAAAATGACCCAAAAATAACATAAAATTGCACAAAATTGACACAAAAATTACACAAAAATCATACAAAAATAACACAAAAATGACAAAAATGAAACAAAAATTATACAAGAATGACGCAAAAATCATAGAAAAATGACACAAAAATGACAAAAATGAAACAAAAATTATACAAGAATGACGCAAAAACGACACAAAATGATGTCAAAAAAAATTAAAAAATGACACAAAAATGACACAAAAATGACACAAAAATGACACAAAAATGACATAAAAATGACACGAAAATGACACAAAACTGACACAAAAATTATATAAAAATGACACAAAAATGGCTCAAAAATTTCTCAAAAATGAAGAAAATGAAAAAATTATAAAAAAATGATATTAACGACAAAAATGAAAATGATGACAAAATTTTTACAACATTGACATAAAAATTACATGACATAAACATGTCGCAAAATGACATTAAAATGTCACAGAATGACACAAAAATATCACAAAAAAGACACTAACATAATTCAAATATTACAAAAATGACAAAACAGATACAAAATGACACAAAAATGCAACAATAATTTCACAAAATGACACAAATATGACACAAAAATGACTTAAAATGGCACAAAAACGATTAAAAGCTCACCCAAAAATGACACAAAATGTCACAAAAAATACACAAAAAAGACACCAGAATGTCACAAAGATGACATAAAAATGACACAAAGTTGAATCGTCTTTGTGTTCTTTGACACAAAAGTTTACAAAAATTACACAAAAAATTTTACGAAAATTTCACAAAAAATTCACCAAAATGTTACAAGAATGACACTTTCTAAATGACATAAAACTGGTACAATCTGAGTGTGTCAAAAATGACACAAAAATATCACAAAACACCCATTTTTTTACATTTCTATTGGATCAACCCTTATTAAAATCAGTTTTTTTTTTTGCTTTATTTAAGGTGAGTTCTTTTAGGCGCCAATTCAGAAGTTTCTGTGTTTCAGCGAGCGAATGTCTTTTTTCAGTTAATTAAATATCGGTTCCTCAAATTCATGTGTTGGTACCATCAGGCAAATAGAAATCAAGCGTTTCAGAAACACAATATGAATCAAATCTCTGAAATCGATCTGAGCACAAAGTCAGCCAATCTAATCATTTGATTAGCTCCGGGCTACTAACCAATCACCATCAATCTGATTTTTCGTGATCACCACTATTCAGATCCTTCCTTAAGCTATGGAGCAAACAAATGTATTTAAAGAAGAAAAAAAACAGGTCACTCGTTCAGAACTTGCTCTCGATGATCAAAGCATCAAATAGCTCAATCGGGAAAGAAGAGACGTGACGTGGGAAAACATCACCTCCTCCTCCTCCTGATGGTAATTGGCATCAACAGATATTCCGAGATTCCTAGAGTGGCCGCCTGCCCGTAGGATCTGGTCAGCGGCCTTCAGGTTACGCTTGGCTTGTTCGATGATGCTTATCATAGGCTAGATTTGAAGTCGATTTGCTAGTAACAGGAAGGCTCTCTAAGTAACAACCCAAGCCAAGATCATTCCCAGGCTTCCATAATATAAACAAATTTATATCCGTCTGTCTATCTGTCTGAAACCGGGCCTATAAAGGGTTCATCAACGCCCGGCCAAGATCATCAGCTTCGAGTAGCAGACGCGCTCTGATGATGAAGGTAGATCGAGGATCGGTGTGGCAGAACACGACACAATGAACCACTGTATGTAGATTGGTCTAACAGATGGCTGTGACTAAGAGTCCTATAAAACTGACTAGCCTAAGACTAAGCGGTTTTGCTATAATTTACTCCACTTAGATCCCACGAAGGCCGGTTGGCGTCCAAATGACTATGTTCTCTCCAGGAAGCAATCGCCGCTATCGTTTAACCCCAGCGAGTTGACAAACGCCAAGTCAAGCCCCGCCGTGTTCGAATGTTGCAATCGAGATCTACTTAGGACTAGGCTAAGTTCTCGAAGTTCTGGCCTAGGACCAGTAAGCCACTTCTGGCTCCTCAAAAGCTACCTTAGTAAGTAGGTATAAAAATCACAGGTAAAGTTTGATTCTCACACTCTCGATCGGTCTGAGGTGCTCCGTAATGACAACTACGAACCCGATAGATGTAACAAGAAATTCAAGGGTTAGACCCCTTGAGTCGTCATTACTAGTTTGTTACTCGAGCACAACAACGAAACTACAACAAACTGGTTTTTAATTTGAAATTCAAATCGTTTCATCGCGACAGAACAAAGAGAGAGGGTCACTGAATGGATCACTGAAGGGGTGTTGGCGCTCTAAAACCCGTACCCTTTTGACTTCGAAGTTACAACAGAGGATCATTTCTAAATAAACTCCTCATCCTCGAATGAAAAAAAATAACGCTACTAATGCCCAGGTCAAACGACAAAGGTGACACAAAGTGCCGGTTTTAACGTCCATCAGAGTCGCTTTTAAGCACAGATTGTTGCCAATAATCCGTACAGTCAGAAAAAAACCAACCATATACAAAGCATAATATTTTCTCAAGGGACGAATACTAACTTAAACTTATGCGCATTGATGACCGAATTGGCGGGTCGTTCTCGTCATTTTTGTAGCCAACCAACTGGGTGACTTTATTAGTGCAATTGAAAGTGAAACCTCAGCGTAGACCAGCTCTCCGGGGGGCCACAAATATTGATTGGCACGATCCGGCCTAAAATGAACACACGAACAGGCGGTTCGAACTCTGGGGCAGCAGCGATTTGTGCATTCATATGACTTCATTCATATTTGTTGTCTTATTTTGAATAATTTGTTGTCTAATTTTGATTTTTAAGTACAACATTCACGAACAGCATTTAAAAATTGTATTTATTTAGCATTGGAATTGAGTAATAGTAAAAAATAATATATTTGAAGTAGAATGTAAAACCTATGTGCAATAGCCTGAGTTGATTTGTGGTTATTTATGAATTTCTCATGGCCTGGGTTTTAAAAAACTTCGGTACGGTTCAAAACTCATGTTTTTTTTTGCAGAAATTCAAAGTGACGTTTACATGAGTAGCTTTTAGCTACTTTGCAAGCAATATTTCGCTAGGCACCAGCTGTGATGTCAGTTGAATTGATTTTGTTCAATGCCAAAAGACATACCCCTGTTCACCAGTATAAAACTTTTTTGCGAATGAAGATAGTCGATGACTTCCTACAAATTCAGAGTTTGTTTGAATAAACCCAAAAATTAGAATTTAATACCTAACTACTAGGTGGCACCCCCAGCAAACATTTTTGTAGCTGTATTTTTATGTTCCAGCTAAAATGAAATCGTAATAGAAATGATAATACAAATCGATTATTAAGACATTTTCAACAATCATCGTAAACAAGTTGATATTGAGTGATTTTCTTTCATTCATTTACAACATAAGTATATTGAGCAAGGGCTCAAAAAAAGTTGAATCGGATAGCAGTTTAGTCATTTCGTCAATTCGTGAATATGTCTAAAAAAAAGTTGAGAATAGGCAAATTCGACATTTACGATTTGAGTGGACTGATTTACGATAAATGGGCGGTTCTTCAATTGACACTTTATCTGGTCCCTCAATTTCTTCCTTGACTGGTTCGTAAAAAGAAAATCTCACCTATAAAGCTATTGCGTGGATCATATCAATTGATGAGTTGGCGCATCGTGTTAAGATATCAGACAGCGAACTTTGAGGATTCAAATCTCGGTCGAGGAAATTTTTTTTCGTTTTACTCAAATTACATAAAATCTTTTATTTTGCTTTTTGTGGGAAAATCGAATCGTTGGAATCTTGTCATTGTATTTAGATATATCGCCTCCATTTTTGCTATTTTGGTTAGTTTAATACAATCTTTTCATTTGGTAGGTTTATTTGAATAAATATGTTGTTCCTGCGTTAAACCTTCTTAAATGTTTTCTGGGACATTATAGAATGATTGTATGAAAATTGTAAAAAAAAAAACAGAATTTACCTACCACAGTGAACGCAATATCCCTACATACATTTCGCTTCTTTCTAAAGCGACGAAAACTACACCAATTGGCCAATTATTCATACCTGTCGGAAGTGATGTCACTTATACCGATTTTCCGGTATTTATACCGATTTTTGAGGAAATTTTCGACCAAGAATCTGTAAATACAGAAAACCGATTTTTGGCAAAACATACCGATTTCATACCGATTTTTGAAAAATTCGTTCAGGCAGAAAAAATATTTAAAAATATAACCAAAAGTATTCTATTCTGCCCATTTAGCCATCATGCCTGAGCGTAGAGGAAAGCATCCTTGTCTTCCTTGGTACTTGGTCATCAAAAAATCGAATAAAAAAATATGGTAGATTGGAGATTCAAGCAGCTGTAGGCCTTAATAGATCATATCTTAAAGTTATATGTTTAAATCTAATGGACCAAGATAAGTGTGGCTCGCGACAAATAGTATTCATTAGCATGAATTCTTAACAAAAATATGATGTTTTAAAATTGCGATACTACGGTAATATCCAACCGCTAATTAAAGTTTGATTAAGCCTGACTAACGATAAGTGCGAAGATTATAAACAGATGGTAAATTTTCTTATGAGCAATGTGACTACAAAAAATACGGTTGAATCCAATTTCGCAAATATTTTTTATGAACAGATCTTTAAGGCAAACAAAAATAAAGTAAATTTTGATTACCAAATAATCAAAGCAACCAGCGTAAGATTTTTTTTTTTCAATAGATCATTTAAATGAAAAATCATTTAAGGCAGCAGAGAAGCTTAACATGAATCTTTAGATAAATTTGTTGTAAAAACAGTATTTTTTATCTGGAGTTTCAGCATTCTCTACGAATTGAATGAAGAAAAATAAATTTTATTTATTTAAACAGGAGTTAAACCTGGCGGGGTTATTCGTCCTCTGAACATATTGAATAAGCTGAACAGCTTTAATTTTCAATGTATTTTTTTAATAGACAATTTTTTCATTCAAGCTTTGAAAATATAGCAATTTTCCAATACTTTTTCGATAAAGTAGGTTTCAAAAGCTTCGAAAAAAATCGAAATCTATACCGATTTTTATAATTTTGATACCGAATACCGATGTTTTCGGGCTTAAAAATACCGTTTTTAATGTGGCATCACTGCCTATCGGAAGAATGCAAGAGAGCACAAGATTTTGTTCACATAGCCTTCATATCGTTGCCAGTGGCAATATTTTTCTGTTCTCTCATTGGTCAATTCTCATTTGATTTTTACCTAGCCATCTGGATGCGCTACTGGTTGCAGAGAGAACATGATGATAATTTTCTCACTTGAAGCTCGCCTGGGAGCAAAATCATTTCAAAATTAACAATCATGGTGGACTTTTTGTCATATCCGCCGATTTAAATGACTTCAGGCGACATTTTCTACGATCTTTTCACTGTGCAGTTGGAATAACGATTCGCAACACCATTGTAAACGACTTAAGTCATCATTTCTGATAAGGTTTCATATTTGCTGAGTTCACAGTGGGTTATCGACGAGTCGATATTAAATTGTCGTTATTTAAATTACTTAAAAATTATGCAAAAAATCATGAATGAGTTTTGAACCAAAATGAGAGCTTTTTATACCCCAGGCCTTCGAAAATTTTAGAATTCCAAAAAAGGTTTAAGACTGTTTACATTTTGGTAACACTGACAACATTATCTATCAAGGCCCTAAAACACGTCAATGTTAAGGTTTTGTGTATGAAGAATTTTGTTTGATCGCCAAACAAAATGTAGTATGTTACAAACAGATTTTAAATTTTGAATTAAAATTTTAGAGTAACTTGACTCAAGACTAAAAATCTTGTCTTAGTATTAGATCTAAATCAAAGGAATCTTATTTCAAAAAATGTGGGAAACAATTTGAATAGGAAACAATTGAAAACTAAATAAGTATACTTAAAAGGGTTATGATGCTAATTTTAAGCCTGAGATTGTGGTATTCAGTTCTGCATCCTTTTCCTAATTTTCTATCACCATTTGAAACCGAAATATTGAGCCGGAACAAATTTGAAATCCTTCTTTTGGAGGGGAGAAAGGAGGTGGGTGTAATATTAAAAAGGAATTCAAACTTTCAATAGAATAGAACAAGTTTGAAAATAGTTTGCAGTTTCATTTTTTTAAATTAAATACCTTGAACTTTATGTATTTCCTCCCATCGGGATTTTTGGAAAAATGGAATGTTATCCCCCCCACAAAAAAAGATTTTGTTATTTGTTTGGCCTAGTTCTTCAAAAATAAAAATCAGTGTTTTCATTAAACATTCATTAAACAAAACTTGCGAAAAAACTCAAATATATTTGTGATTTTCAGCTGAATTGTGTAAACAAATTGACTGTGCTTATTTTTATATGATTTGTGCTAATCTAAGAACTTTAACTATAAACATACGACGTATTACAGGACACGGCACATAACGTTCTTACTTTACGGAAAAAGGATATAAAATTACCTATTTGTAGATCGGTTTGGGGTTCGATGCAAGGTTGCCGAAATCACAGAAAAATCTATAATTTTACAGAATTTTGAGCCAATTTTCATCACAGAATCTGTGTCACAAAACACAGAATTTTGGAAATATTCACAGATTTCACAGAATTTTTAAATTTTGAACTTTTTTTCAAAATTAAATTTTTATGTCGATATACATTTTGGATAATTATCATTGAGTTGAAAAGTAAGATAATATTGGTAATGTTAATTGATTTTTCCTAAGTCAAATAAAAAAGACGCAATTTGACATGATTTTTGATTGAAATTGATTGAAACGATCACAGAAATCCATCACAGAATTTTTGGGTAAAATCACAGACAGTCAGAATTTTATTTCGTCAAAACACAGAATTTTTTTCGGCAACCTTGACTCGATGTTGCCCATCTACAGGGCGATGAAACCGGTCGACTAAAAGATAGTTTTATATCCTTTTCCGTAAAGTAAGAAAGTTATGTGTCTTTTCCTGTTATACGTCGTGTGCTAAGTGTATATAAATTGACTATGATTCAAATTTGTTATTTCATAATTGAATTACCTCACAATCGAAATTATAAGTCTACGATCTCCTGCAATTTGAATTCCTTCACGAAATAGTCAACTTGATATTTTTAAACTAAACTCATTTCTGAACTGAATTTTGAATAACAGTTCTGAATCTGCATTTTGAACCTTAGTTCAAAATTTGAATTTTGGATCTGTTTACGAATTTCAATACTATTTTTTATATGTACAAAAAAAACGATTTAGGTATCAAAATTCCAGGTCAGAATTTTTAATATGAGTCATTGGCACATTGAGCCAAGAAAAGAAATTGGTTGCAGGGTTCTCAAACACGAATCTTCAAATTAAATTTCCATGTTTTGTGTTTGAATTTGATTTCCTTGTTTAAATTTTTTATTTTTAATCCAATTTGTAAAATCTAATTTTAAAAAGAATCTCGAAGGATGAATCTGAATTTAAGTTTTTAAATTATGGATCACCAGTAGGAAGCTTTGATAAGTTTGTACTCTTTGTAATGATTTAGTTTGAGAATTTCGTACCCGAATTGTGAACTAATAATTAGAATGGTTTTTTTTTTCATATTCGCAAAACAATTTTCAAAATATTGAAAATGTATTTGAGTTTCGAAAATTATTAATCAAATTTTAAACTTTGAATGAAATGCAAAACCAAATTTGAACAAGATTGCAACACAGTTTTTCATTTCTAATTTCTAATGAAGATTCTAACTGAAAATCAAGAATCCCAAATTGGATACAAAATCCAAAAAATGAAAACAGAAATAAAATTTTTATTTTGATAATATGGAACCAGAACCTCTGCAACAAATAAAAGTATCTCATTTAAAATTATTAATATTCCAAGCAGAATTTCTATCAACGAGTGAAATTTTTTTGTGAAACTTTAGCGGGATTTTGAACCTGGGATTAGTTTTCGAGGTTTTGGAAACAATTCTGAATAAAGATTATTACACTTGAATAACCTTACTTAATCATTCAAATTTGATTAGAAATTAAGAATGTCATGTTTTTAAGAGCAAACTTCGATCTTCAATATATCCTAGCCAGTGAGCCAAATCCATAAGGTTCAGATCAAATGAACTTAGCGGCCACTCCAAGCTCAAAGTTAACAAATCCAATTAATCCAAACAAATTTTCCACACAAAAATTGGGGTGAGCCAATGCGAAGTCCTGCTGGAAAAAACAACTTGCTAAAACCAATATTGGGACGTGTCCACAACTCGAGGACATGCCGTAGAACTAAAAACGGCACGACATCTTAAACTTATATCTAAATATTGTAAATAATACCAAATATTTATTGAGTTTTTACTTTAAATTAAAAAGGCAATCACTTGCTTGAGAATCGGTGATTTCAGTCAAACCAAAGTCAAGCGAAAATATTGAACCTAATATTATAATATTTCCTATTTTCAAATCTACACAAAAAGTAATCAAAGCAAGGACACGCTGTCTCCAGGCGAAAACTTAATTTTTCAAAAATAAGTACCGCTGCGCAGTCTGTTGATTTTTTGGTTGCCAAGAAGCAGAACAGTATTTAGGCATAATCACCCCTTACACCGAAGTTGTCAATCTTTTAATATTGTCCCACATTTAAATATTTGACTTTCATATATCTCAATCCGTGTTAAAAAGTGAAATCCGCGATGTAAACTTATTTTAATAGAATTATAATCTTACTCATAAATAAATTTTAATATTCAGTCAAGTAGTCAAATTTAAAAAAAAATCATGAAAAAATTCATTTTAAAGATTGTTTTTTTTTATATAAGTAACACATCCTGAACCCTTTAACACTCTACATTCAATAAATAAGCCGTCAGGATAATATTTCTGGTCTTGATACAGGGGGTGAGGTAAAATATAATACAAATAATTAATAAGAATACTTAAATTGAAGAAAACCGTGTATATAAAAGATTGCATACAATCTAAATTTATCAGAATCGAAAATTTGAGTTATTTTGAACCAAACACTTTAAAAAACACGAATACGAAAGATGAAAAAATCCCAGCTTTCACTTTTTAGCTATGGAACTGTTTGAAAATTCTATTAATTTATCAAATTTTCCGTGAAATTCTTAAAACTTCAATTATTTCGCTTTCTGGGTTTTCCGAAAATTTTGACAAAAGATTTAAATTAATATAGTTTTCTAAAAACTATTGATAATTGTCTGTAAAGTTCAAGTTCAAGTTAAAAAGGCCAAAGAGCTTTTTTCACAATAACAATATATATTTTTTAAATTGTTAACGTGAGCAGAAAAGAGAAATAGGAGAGGTAGAAGTTTATTTAATGTCACCGATAGTCCACGGAAGGGGGGATTAGATGGATTAGTATAACTTAAAATTTTCTGATGTGAATTCAGCTCACAACCTAGTTTTTTTTAAATCGTGCTTAATTCACATCACAACTTCAAAAAGGCATTTGTAACATATGTTGTTTTCCAATTAACAAACTACCTTTATTTTAACGATTTCATCTCCAATTTGTCTCCAAGACCGTAGTTCTATTCCTTGAGAAAGTACAGGAAAGATGCTTCGAAAAGATGTCAAAAATGATCGTGAATTCAAGTCACAAAAGTAATCGATCACTACACAAACACCTCAAACTTGTTATTCGCTAAATCATATTTGTTTTGAAGGAAATTCAATTTGCGATCATTTGCTTTTGTTGATTTCATCCTGAAGTAAATTGATTGAACTCTAGAACGAAACAGTAAAGAAAGTTCGAAAAACGATACGGTAGGGTTTAAACAAGAAAACATAGTCTTTGTCTGAATAAAATCCAGATACATATTACAAGTACTGGTACACCATGAAATCAATTAAAGAACACACTTTCCAATCCAACTCGACTAGATTATATCGATCGAGAAAAAAAATGACTCGTCTGCCAGAGTGCCTTGTTTGGCAATAAAAAAACCAATTAAGACTCATAGATCCTCACGGATTAATGCACCTGGGGAAAACACTAAGTAACGGATTATTTCGCGACAAAGTACACTACTTATGCCAGTGTCAGAGCTCGAAAGACCCCAACTGGAGATGATTCTCCCATCTGCAGCCGCTAAAATTGAACCCATAGAGATCGAATTTCGTGTCCCGCGGATTACAAACCATCCGAATCCAACGAGTTTTCCTCGAAGCTACACCAAGAAGTATGAAAGTGTTACTTCACAAACTCCTAAACCGGCAAATCGAATGAATGGTAACCAGATTGGAAAAATGTGTAACTTCACTGCATTAATTCTTGCACAACAACGACGCGACGCGATCGACGACGTCGTCTAGAGCATCGCGTATCGAAAGTGAGACTTTATCAATCGTCGAGAAGAGAGGGCAAAAGTGCAAGTAAATTCTCGGCTCAATCCGTTAAATAAAACAAAAGCAAAAAAACATTTGCAGTGAGGTGAATGAGAAAAAAACGAGAAAATCAGCCGATCTTTCACTGAATACCCTTAGCTGAATCAAGAGGGAGACGATATTTGCGCAAAACGTGAGATAGTGATCTGCTTTTTGTGTTTTTGTTTTTTTTTTCTGGTAAATCGTGAACTCAAATCTGAACTCGTGATACTCATAAAAGTGTCGCGATAATCTTGTTGCCTTTTTCCTAGTGCAGAAGTGGTTTAATTGATCAGCTGTTACTTATTGATATATTTTAAGCGAATATTTTTAAAAGTATTCATTTTTAAATTTTTGAGTAGAGAACAGCAATTTTAACCAAGTCGGACGGATTTCAAGATTTTTTTAAATATTTATATTTTTAATATAAAAAATGACACAGAAATGAAACAAAAATTACACAAAAAGACAAAAATGGCAAAAAACGGAAAAATTACAAAAATGTCAAAAATGACAAAAATGACAAAAATGACAAAAATGACAAAAATGACAAAAATGACAAAAATGACAAAAATGACAAAAATGACAAAAATGACAAAAATGACAAAAATGTCAAAAATGACAAAAATGACAGAAATGACAAAAATGACAAAAATGACAAAAATGACAAAAATGACAAAAATGACAAAAATGACAAAAATGACAAAAATGACAAAAATGACAAAAATGACAAAAATGACAAAAATGACAAAAATGACAAAAATGACAAAAATGACAAAAATGACAAAAATGACAAAAATGACAAAAATTACAAAAATGACAAAAATGACAAAAATGACAAAAATTACACAAAAATGACACAAAAATGACACAAAAATGACACAAAAATGACACAAAAATGACACAAAAATGACACAAAAATGAGACAAAAATGACACAAAAATGACACAAAAATGACACAAAAATGACACAAAAATGACACAAAAATGACACAAAAATGACACAAAAATGACACAAAAATGACACAAAAATGACACAAAAATGACACAAAAATGACACAAAAATGACACAAAAATGACACAAAAATGACACAAAAATGACACAAAAATGACACAAAAATGACACAAAAATGACACAAAAATGACACAAAAATGACACAAAAATTACGCAAAAATGACTTTAAAATGATTTTAAAATGACACAAAAATGGCACAAAAATGACACAAAAATGACACAAAAATGATACAAAAATCACTTAAAAATATCTCGAAATGTCGCAGAAATGACATAAAAATTACACAAAAATGACATTAAAATGACCCAAAAATTACACAACAATGACACAAAAACAACACAAAAATTAACACAAAAATGACACAAATTTTTTTCCAATGTTACTTGAAAATGACACAAAAATGACAGCAAAATAACACTTAAATGACATAAAACTGACACAAAAATTACATTAAAACGGAATAAAAATGGCATAAAGAATGGTTAAAAAATTTCACAAAAATAACAGAAAAGTGGCATTTAAAAACGAAAAAAAAACGATAGAAAAATGACATTAAAATGGCACTAAAAAGAAATAATAATAACACCAAAAATGGCATTAAAATAACATAATAATTTGAAAAAAATGACACAAATATGACAAAAAAATTAGGCAAAAAAGGCATAAAAATGACATAATAATTTGACAAAAATGACACAAAAATGACAAAAAAATTAAATCTAATATTTCACAAGAAAATTACTCGAAAATGACACAGAAATGACAAAAAATAACACAAAAATTACATTAAAATGGCACAAAAATGACCTTAAAATGGCACAAAAATGGCATAAAAATGACAAAAATTACAAAAAAACTGAAAAGTAGCACCAAAATGGCACAAAAATTGCACATAAATGACACAAAAACGACAGAAAAGTGACACAAAAATGGTACAAAAATGACACAATAATGACACCAAAAATGGCATCGAAATGGCAGAAATATGAGAAAAAATGACACCCAAAATGGCATTAAAACGACATGATAACTTGACAAAAGTGACACAAATACGAAAAAAAATGAAACTTAACATGACATAAAAATGACGCTGAAAATCACACAAAAATGTCACGAAAACATTCACAAAAACTGCAAAAAAAAAATTAACAAATATTTAACAAAAGTTCAACAAAAATAACACAAAAGTGAAAAATAAAATTTAAAAAAAAAATAGATACAAAAGTGAGATGAAAATGAGAGAAAAAAAGACCAAAATAAAATTACAATGGGACAAAAAAGAGGAAAAAATAATCTCCAAATTTAAACATAAATCAGATTAAAGTTGATTAAAAATATTGACAAATATGGGCCAAAACGTGAGACAAAACGAGAAAATTAGTCAAAAAATATTCAAAATTTAGACATAAGTTAGAAATAAGATTAACAAAATTTTATAACAAATGAGATAAAATTGGGACAAAAATGAGACAGAAATTTGTAAAAAAATGAGAAAAAAAAACCAAGATTTTAATGTTCAAAAAGAGCAAAAATGAGATAAAAATTAAAGAAACGTGAGAGCCAAATGATAGGTACATGAAAAAAAAATGAGATCAAAAATAGAAAAAAAGGACAAAAATAAAAACAAAGCTAAACAAAGTTTGAGACAAAAGATGTTTGTTTTCATTGTTTTCATAAAAAAATACATAAATTCTTTTGAATTTTTGTGTCTATGTTGTCTTTATTTATATTAACTTCAAAACAAACAAAAGAAATCAAATTAATTCGACTGAAGTTTTGCATTTAAATGGGCATAAAATTTTAATCGACTTTATTTTTTTACAGCAAATTGAAAACTACAACATAAAACTCAAATTTATCCCATAAACTAACGCTCTGATTTTGTTCTTCTCCTTTCAGGTACGTAAACAGCTCTCACTTTTACGATGGTTCAAGGTAACTTATTGAATGTACTGGATGTGGTCACCTTATTTCGTGAATTCACTGAACCTGATTTAGTACCATCTACGGTCCAAAAATTGAAAAAAAAAAACAACATACAGGAGATTTCATCTTCTGTAGATCTACCTTAAGCCGAAACACTTCATGCATCAATCATTACCGAGTCACGATTCGGTCATTCATCCTCTATCTGACTGAGAAGCTGTAGAACTGGAAACAGAAAAAAGAGGAAAAAAAACCAACGAGCTTCAAACAACAAATCGAATTAATAGTGCTCATGCTGATTTGAACTTCTGTTACCCCTGAGTTGTGTGAAGGTTATTGTAACTAATGTGAGGTTTTTTTTTTCTTCTCACTACTCTAAGATAACTTAATGAGAAGCTTCAACCAAAGACTTAATTTAACATTAACAAAACGAAATCAATCCACGCTTTTTGTGTTTGCTTTATTTTCGCTCTGAGTCTTGTATGTACCTCAAATCGTTAGCCTTTCGTTATTGGTAATTTTGTGCTCATGTTTTATTTTTGATTGGAACAAATCATGCACGTCAAATTAGCTTGATCTCGGTGCTTCCGTGGAGGTGCTTCGATCTAGAATTGTTCCTTCCGATGAATTTTTATGGCTTCTGTCAAGAAGAGATCGAAGAGCGAAATCATAATCGTTTCAATTATCGAAGTAATGTTGCCTAATGCATTACTTAATGAGGTTGATTTCTAATTTGGGTCGTGATGTGGCACTTTAAAGTTTCTTCCATCACTTGAGAAATTCAAAATTTAAAGAAAAACTCAAATTCAGAATTTCATGTAGACAGTTTAGGTCTATAAAGTTCCCACGGTTAAGGTTTTACTTAAAAATACAAAAAATCATGAAGCTATAAAGTTCAGTTCAGCCCAAACAACACTCCCCCAAAAGCGCTCAATATTCGGTAAACTGAAAACAAACAACCACTGTCTTCGCCAAAATCGTGTTGTGAAAGGGTTGATTAAAATCTTATTAACATTGCTCTAACTGAGCAAAAAAAAAAAAAAAGAAATTACCTCGATCGATACCAAGGTTGAAGTCCACACAATCCATAATAATAATATCGACTTGAGGCAAATGAAGGAGCCATTCAGTTCAAGGTGCCTCGTTGGTAAAATTGCTCCAAGATACAGGTTCTGGGGTCTTATTCGAGTTGAGAGGTCTTACTGCCTCAATTTTATCAGAAAATTGTCCCGTGTAAGGTCAGTTCTTGTGGCTACGTTACTGAACTTAAATCCTATCCTGCTTGTGAGGCTGAGTGTCAAATCGTTTTACAGTTTTATCTGTTGACGTACAGCTTGAATGAACTCACAGGAGTGGCTCAAAACTGACACTTTAAAGTCGATAGTTTACATGTCAAGTTATGGGTCCCCGTGACCTGTGCTGGAGTTGCTTTTAAATATTTGAACGAAAAGAGAATTGAAATGCGATTCTGTTTTAATTTCAGTTTTGGTTGTATCGATAAAGCATTTATTTAGATCTACAATAAGCAAAATTAATAAACAAATTTTAGGTCAATAATTTCCCGTAATAAACCATTTTTCATCATTTAAATTTAGGTTGCCAGAATTTTTTCAGCACGTATCCGGGAAATTTTATCTAAAAACTCTAATAACTCATTGAAGAACCTGATCGATGATTTTTGAAATTTCATACGAAAATTTTATCTTGAACTTCAAATTCACGGCTTCTGAATTTAGTGTTCAGAGTTTTAAAAAGTTTTATTAATGTCGAATTTCAACCGATTGAAACTGCAAAATTGTGAATTAAAATTTTACCACGCTTTAATTAAAAAATATATATTTTCTACTATTTGTTGGACTAGGAATTTTAGTTTTAATATCATTAATTTTAAAACCATAGTTTTGGATAACTTTTCCATATTTTTTTAAATTTTCATTTCGAAATTGGAATTCGTTGGCCTAAAAAAATTCTATGAGTGAATCTTAATTAAAACATATGCATCATTAGGCTGAGTCAATTCAAGGTCAATTTTTCTATGAATAGGTAAATTTGAACGAAGTTTGTATGGGGAAATTGAATATCAAACCTAATTTTTTCTGTGAAACCAAGCCAAGTGAGGCTGATTCCACAATAGAAAAAAATAGGTTAATTTTTCAAAACAAATTATTATATTTTCCTATTCAATCGTAAAAGTTTGAATTTTTTTGTGTAAACGTTACTAATAGATTTTGCGAAAAATCATGGATGACTTTTGAACCAAATGAAGCTTTTTAGACCAAAATAAGGATTTGAAATATTCAAAAATTACCCCAATTTGACTCAATCTAATGTATCATTCTTATTTTGATCTCAAAATTTGATACGCTGTTAAATAATCCCCAAAGCTGTAAATTTTAGAGAGATTTTTTTAAATTTTCGCAATGAAAATTTTAAATTTAGATCATGATCTTCAAGTTCTGCAGTGGAATTATGATGCAAAAACAATGTTTGATTTATTGTTTCTAAAAAAAAACACTTTAACAAGGAATTAAATATACGGTGCTTTTTTTCAATTTATTTGCCTTTTTTAATAAAAAAAAAATGCTTTATTGGATTGTAAAGAAATCATTTTTCGTTTTAAAACTCGGATTGAAAACAGAAGACAAGTTTGTCGCAGCGCCGGATGAAGCCTTCGGGGGGCCCAGGGCAATTTTTCTCAAATTTTTGTTTTCAAAGCCATCCTTAAGAATACCTTATATTTCAAGCAACCGAAAGTTTATTGTTTTCATATAACCGTTGTATCTTCAAAAATTGAAGAACAGGCCCCTTTCGATTTTTGTAACACGCCGTAAGCAACACAATCGAAAGCGGTTTATTTTTTCTAAGCTTTTTCAACTTGTTATGGGTCATTATTATTTCCATTTGTGTCGTTTTTTTGTCAATTTTTGACAATTTTAGTCAATTTTTTTTTATTTTTTTAAACGTTTCAGACACATTTTGATGTTTTTTGATTCTTTTAAATCATTTCCAAAAATCAGTTTTGAAAAATCTCAAAATATGAGTTCAATTTTTTTACGCTTGGTGCTTCAAAGTAGAATTATTATTTCCTTCATGATGATTATGAATTAGTAAAATTAAAGCTTAGAATGAGATACATAGGGGAGAGTGGGGATACTTGATCCCTTTTTCTTATTTTCACCATATCTTTTTAGAAAAATTTAGCAACTCGCACTCTTTTACGTTTTCTGACAGCGTGTAACTTAAGTTTCTATGCTCCTAAAATTAGAACGATACTTTAACCCGTAGATGAACTAGAAGCATTTTCGTGGGAGTAAAAAAATTTGCGATATTTTTGAAGTTAAGGGAGACTTGATCCTTTATTCAGGAAGCCCTCATCCATGGAAAAAATCAAACAAAACCCCAAGAAAGAATGTTAATTGACTATTTTGGTCATGTTTGTTCTCATTTTATAATCTATAATTGTCAGAAAAAAAAATTCTATAGCTTATTCTCAACCCTTATGACATTGCATACTTACGGGCGCATTTTTTAATAAACAAGAGAAAATCAATTATTTTAGCCCTTTTCTTCAGATAATTGATGGATGAATATTATCTATTAAATAAATATTAGTAATCTCGTAATCAGCCATGAGCACGATCCATTGAGTAGAAGAATATACCGGGATCATTTGTACCCATATATTAGGGATCAATGGTACCCAAAATCAACATTTTAGAAAACTTGTTCTGAAAAAAGTTGGGATTTTTCCATCGCTTCGAAAATATTGTATTTTCATTTTACACTCGAAAGATTGATGTATTGGAATAAATATTTTTGTTATAATATTTCCATGTTAGGAACATTTTAAAAAGATGAAAAAAGATCTTCAAGTCACATTTTGTGAAATTTTTCAAACAAAGTTCAATAACCCAAAAAATTATTTTGTTAAAAAATTTTGAGCTTCAACCATTGCTGTTTTGTTCCATTTGGCACATTTTTCTAGAACATTTGATCTTTGTACGACATTCCAGTTTGGAGATATAGCTAATAAATCAAGTATCCCCAGGGATCAAGTATCCTCATCATATAGGAAGAATTCAGAATCACAACTCAAGGTCTCAAATATAATCAAAATCATAATTTCTTATCAACATTTAGAAAATATTGCCTATGCCGTAAAAATCTGAAAATTTGGTGCAGGTGATTGGCAGCCTTGCCAATCAACGACGATGAAAAATGGCAAATCAATTTAGCATACACCTCGGCAATCGGCAACCCATTGTTTAATTTGGTTTTGACACCTAGAAAATGCTTGATAAATGTCTGGTGAACATGAAATGATGACGAAAACTCCGTTTTGGGAACTCATTGAAGTAAAATTATAAAAAGTTCACATAGCGAAAAAAAAAGAATCTAAATCGATATCAGAGCCAAAGTATGATATGCAAAATTTATTACTCAAAATTCAAATGCTAATACCGATTACATATCTTTAAATAGTAGGTACCTAAAAATCGGTTTCAAGTGATTTGACAAGATAAAATCTGACGACAAAAGTTTCATTGATTTTTTTGGTAATACTAGTTTTTATTTCACAGTTTATAAGTGTCAGAATAAAAGAATTTTAAAAAGATGTCTACTACTCTATATCGATTGCATACTAGGGTGGCCCAAAATTGTACTACGTCTGGGATTTTGGGAGCTCAAGCATCAAATGATAGCTAAGGGTATAAGAAACAAACTTTTGTAAGGCAACGACTCAGAAAAATGATGTTTAGAGGTCGCACTGATTCGATTTATGGAAAAATTCCATTTTTTTTCGACATTTTGTCCTAATATCCTTTTTCAGATTTTAAAAAAGTATCAAACATGTGTCTATAATATTTTTTAAATTTTTTTTATAATGTAAATTTTAATCTAAAAATTTATTGGAACTGTTTTAGACTCTCAATTTGTACGTATGATTTTTTAAACTACGCAATACTATGAATTCTGGTAAAAATAATAACTAAAATTAACAAAAAAATGTACTTTGGGTTAAGATTTTTAATCAACATTGAATTCAAAAGATGCGCGACATTATGATGTGCAACTTTGATGAAGAAAGTGTATAGCTACGACTTGTACTTTCAAAGTATGTAATTCAAGTTTAACTGTGGAAAAAAGTCACAATTTTCAAATTTTTGCTAAGAATTGCTTTATATTATGCTGTGGATGAGTTTAGAGCAATCCAAACTTCTGATATCAAACTTTTTCATCCTTTTATCGATCCTTGAATCAGCCTAAACAAGCATGACTAGTTTCTAGATTTTAATTTTGAATTTATTTAGTGCAGCGGTTTTCAAAGTGGTCCCTACCGCCCCCTTGAGGGCGTTGAGAGCTTCCAGGGGGGCGGGGAGCTCAATTTTGAAATTTGGGGGGCGTTGGATGGGATCAGGGGGGCGGTGAGGTCGTTTTTAACATTTTTCAAAATCACGAAACAACGTAAATTTTAAATAACAACAATTAAATTCGATGTTAAACAATGAAATGACGTGACAGAACTGAACATTAGGTTCAAAACTAAAATATCGAAAATTTGACAGAGTTGCTGCAAATTTTTGATCCAGTAGCTCATTTTTTCTAAAAATTTATCAAATTCCATATTGTCACAGATTTTGTATACGCTCTTCATGTTTATCTCGTTTTGCAAGATTTTTTTGGATTATACTAAAAAGATTAATTTTAGAGGGCAAGCGTTGATAAAATAAACTGTCTCAAAAAATCTGATAAACAGAAAAAAAACTTCAAAAAATCTGTGTAAAAGGTGTCATCTGTGATTTAGTGATGACTTTTTGGAAAGAGAATTTTTCTAGGTAAGAGTATTTTCATTTTAAGTTCTTACTTGTTTATTTCAATCGATTCAAAAAACAATTGTGCCATTTGCAATTGATAAACTTTTAATCTATTTGGTTATCACTAACATTGTCGAAATTAATGCATAAGTTTGAACAGAACTCAAATTCAGATAGCAAGAAATGATACTATTTTTTACGTTTTTTCACCGGCTGGAAAGTAAACTAATTACTTTCCAGCCGGTGAAAAAACGTATTCAATTTGAAGAAAATAGTATGTACATAGAATTCTTAAATTCTGGAAAATCACGAAATATGATTTGAAATTTGAAAAATCGCTTGACAATTAAAGATAAACCATTTTTACACTTATAATAAAAATTTTGCAAAAGGGGGATTTAGTGGTTGTAGCCATAACACATTCCTCAAACCGTCACCCAAGTATGGGTAACACGACCTTCAATCAATAAAAAACCTAGAAACTTGGAATAGTTCTTTCTGGTGATTTAAGGACCGATTAAAGGATGAAAAAATCTGATATCAGGAGTTTATTTGGTTTTAGATTGCTCGAAACTCAGCATAATATAAAGCTATTCTTAGCAAAAATTTAAAAATTGTGACTTTTTTCCACAGTGAAACTTGAAACTTGAAATGACAAGTTATAGCTATACACTTTCTTCTGCAAAGTTGCACATCATAACGTAGCGCATCTTTTGAATTCAATGTTGATCAAAAATTTTCAGCCAAAGTACACTTTTTTGTTATTTTTAATTATTTTTTTTTACAAAAATTCATAGTATTGCGTAATTTAAAAAATCATACATACAAATTGAGAGTCCAAAACAGTTCCAATAAATTTTAAGTTTAAAATTTACATTATAAACAAAATTAAAAAAATATTAGAGACACATGTTTGAAACTTTTTCATGATCTGAAAATGTTATTAGGACAGAATGTCGAAAAAATTACTTTTTTCCAAAAATCGAACCAGTGCGACCTCTAAACATCATTTTTCTGAGTCGCCGCCATATAAAATATTATTTCTTACACATTAAGCTATCATTTGAAGCTTGAGCCCCCAAAATTCCAGACATAGTACAATTTTGGGCTACCCTATTGCATACTCAAAGGCGCAATTTTCTAATGTTCAGATAAAATCACTTTTTTGAGTTCTCTTCATCAGGAAATTATTGCAGGAATATAAATCAGTGGATAAATATTAATAATTTCGTGCTTAGCAATGATCAACATCCATTGACAAGAGAAATTTACCTTTTTGGACTCGAGGGATTAAGTGAACCCAGAACATACCTTTTGGAAAACTTTTTCTATAAAAAAATTTGAGAATTTATTATTGCTTCGAAAATATGGAATTAGGAAGTTCATATTACACTCTCACGACTGACATATTGGAATAAATATTGTTATTGTGATTTTTTTTTCGGGTGGAAAACATTTTAAAATGATAAAAAACGATCTTCAAGAAACATTTTGTTAGATTTTTCAAACAAAGACATTCGAGATATGAGAAATCAAGAATCCTCAGGGATCTAGTATTCTCATTCTCCTCTATTATCAAATTCGTAAAATTTACCTACTTTTCTTTATCACTTTTCGATTTTATCACGGCCATAGTGAATATGGCTAAACCGTGAATTTGGCGAAACTCAAATTTGAAGTAGATAAATGTATTTTTATTGTCTTTTATCAATAATTAATAATGTTTTCAGTAGTGGACACGTTTTGTATCAATAAATTTTGAAAATAAGATGTAATTATCAAAGTATACTTAACACAAAGGATCGATTTCAGTGCGAATTATTCTTCTCTATTGCAATTTTGAGATATTTTCTTGAAATAAAACAATGTAGATTATCAATTCGATAGTCTTCATCTAATTAAAGAGAATTATTTAGTTTCTATGGAAATTTATCTTATCGTTATCTTTTATGTCGATTTTGAAAAAGAAAAAAATTCAAAGAAAACTGCATCAAAAAAATTTCTTCTGCAAATTTCGAACTTCAATATTTTAATCTTCACACCTGTCATTAACTAAAAAGTTTACCTTTTCAAAAAATATTTTGAAATTTTCTCAACTTAGACTTTTAAAGTGTGTTTCTCGAAATTTGCCTTATGGGCAGATAATCCTTTGTTTTTCTAGTAGAAAAATAGAAGTCTTAGTCCTTTTGACATATTTTAAGACAAAGCTAGGAAAAATTCATTTCGATCATCCAAAATTATGCATTCAGACAATACTTATGGCTGTCCAATCAGGATTGCGCACTCCACCCTTTCAAATAAAAAAGTTTAAAAAAAGAAATCATAGACACTTACGTCTTCTCAAAAACGCCTAAATTCACCCACATCTTTATATGATTCGCAAAACCAAAAAAGTTTGTAGTAAAGTAAAGTAAGCAGTTCAATGGCATTTTCCTACTATTGAATACCTTTATACCATAGCATAAACCATAACAAATATCATGAACAAAGAGACTCTACGCTTTTGAAAGAAAAATAAGGTCCTGGAAATGGTTTCTGAATTATTTTTAAACAAAAACGTGATAAAATCGAGCGTGAGTTTGGCGAGTGTTGAAATAAATCGAACAGTGATAAAATTGGAGAACTACTGTACAAATCAATTATTAAAATCAAAAAGATCAAATTTCAATAAAAACTTTTTGCCATTTTAAAAATGTATTTATAGAATTTGATTGATAGTTCAAGAAAACAGCACTTTAGTGCTGGCGTCTTGATTTCGAATCTTTACTCAGATTTGTCTTTCGCTTCCAGTTTTGTTTACAAAGAGTTTATTAGTTAAAAAATTAAGTTGAGAAATATCAATAGTTGATTACTGATTAACTAAAAAAATTACATGATAGAAAAAAAAATTGATTTGAATTGAATTTAATCAAGGTAAGATATTTTTGCATAATGATGGTAAATGATATAAAAAAGTTAAATTTTAAAGTTTTTAAAATTGGAAAGATATCGTAACAAGTATCTATTGCTGATATCACTGAAGAATGTTTTAAAAGAAGGTTTTTTTACTAAACCATTTTGTTAAAACCTGAAAAGTGATCCAATTTTTGCTTTTAGATTTTCATAAATTAAATTTTTGTTGAAACTTTTTCCTTAATTTGTTGAAATAACTATTGGATGGACCGAGTGAATTTTAGGAATTTTTTTTGTCAAGTTATGTCGTGAGACAGATTACTATGAAAATTAAATAATAACTAACGGTCTTAGGAAAAGTTAATAATGATATGAAAACCTTTTTCATAAAATTTTTTGATAGCGTTTTATCAAAAAAGTTCCGTATTTTCATATGTGATTTCTACATATTTTTGAAAGTAATTTAAAAAACAGAAGCTAAAAGGAGATTCTTTGCACCTTGGAAAAATATGAAGTTTTTAGCCTTGCCAAGCTCAAATTTGTATCTGGAAAAATATTTATAATTAGCTAAAAATTTAATGGCGTGTTTTAATAAACAAAGTGATTAATAATAAAGTTGAGGTTTTAGTTTTTTTGGCTTATTCTGTTGCCTATCTTTAAAATTAAACGCCTGTCACATCGCTACTAATATGTTGACATGTAAAAGTAGCATACGATGAATAAAATTTGAAGTTATAATGGTTGGCTTCAAATTCTGAACTTGATTGGCTACACTTCCGTGAAAAAATCATTCCAAATACAACCTATTTTTTGTGTCAAGATGAGAGTTTCAATACAGATGGTCAATTGAATAGCAAACTGAAATTTACAAGTCATGATTAGTATCCATTTGGAAATGTCTCAAAATGAAATGAATATAAATGCAAAATTTATGATGAAATTCCGCCGGAGGCGAGCTAATTTTCTGATTTGTGTATTAACACTTATTTTTAAACACCTTTTGGGATCTAGTAACTTCCCATTACTACTGTAAATTCCTTTCTTGAACTGAAAATTCCAATTTAGGGGTTTCTTAAAAAAACTGATCTTTCCTTTTTTACATAAAACGAAAAAGAAGTACCTACTAGAACTTATGTCGAATCTAGAACTCGCAAATAGTTGAAATTCGTTAAAGTCTCAATAAAAACGAACGTTGAGATCCCAAGTAACACAGAGTAAACTAAAGAGGAAGCCGCCATCTTGGATTTCAAGATGGCGTCCGATAGCAAAATTTGACTTCTTCGAGTTTATCCCTTTCACCAGTTTATCCGTATTTTGGAGGTTTCATGCGTAATGAAACTAAATAGCAATTTTTATGACCATAATAAGGCTATTTAGCATTGAATTTACTATCGCCATGTTGGTGGCAAAATCTATCGACACAAAATGACGCCATGTAGTGGGATTCACAATGTCAAGTATTTAAAAATATTTGTTCAAGCCTATTTTCAATTAATTCCATCATGTTTGCGAAGTCATTATGTCATATATTACAATTATATATTTTTTGAAAAATGTTTTTCGCGAAATTTTTTAATTTTTTCTTTAATAAAAATAAATATTTTATTAAAATTTTCTTATTCTAAAGATTGGACAAGGCGCATTTATTTTAAGATACTTTTTCATACAAATTTTACATAAAAACAGGCTTTTTTGTTATTATTTTACCAGATCATATCTCAATAATGCAATCATCATTCATCAAACATCATGGTTGCTGGAAAAAATAAAAAAACTCGGAGAACTCACGTGAGCGAAAATAAAAACCAAAATTGCTAACATGTCTTACTAAAGCTTATGAAAGCATTGTGATCAAAATTGTACAGCATAATGATTTTATCGAAGTTTAAAAACTGGCCATGATGACGTTTCTAGAGCCAGCTTTTTTGGCATTATGAGAGTTCTGGTGTTGCATAGAATACGCTTTAGGTTTTAATGAAGATTAATGCTATAGTCCTAACGAAGCTGTGCTGACCATAGTTAAGCAAAAATTGTTACTTGGGAAGTCAATAAATTGAATGCCTACTCAGAGCTACCGAAAACAAAAGTTTCCCGTTGTAGCTGGATCGATCGATTGAATCATCATTTAAATAAAAGTGAAAAGTTCCTAAGAAAAGCACAAGTGAACGAACGAGTGAGTGACCTCTTTCCTTATGATTTCATCTTGATCTGCCCAGACTTGGCCCGGAGGAGTTTTTGTGGAGCTGCTGCTGCTGAAGATCTGTGTTGATCTGTTCCAGTCCCTACACATTTCAAAACAAAAACCAAACAACAACACCACACTTCTTTAGGTCTGATGGCTCATTCTGTGGGAGATCAACCTGGACTGATCTCCGTAAGGTTACTGCTTACTGTGGAGGGTGAATCACATTCACTTTTTCCAGTTTCACAGTTTCTGGCAAATTCGCGCCCAGTTCAATCTTGGTGGTGCACCCTTGACTTGTTTGGGGGAAAGTCTTCTTTAGGTCTCTCGGAGATGAGGTTGGGCAGATCATCCTTAATGTTTCTGGTGTGAAGAAGAAACTGATTCCTCCACAAGAAGCTCTGATTATTATTACCCTACTCGGTGGCATTATTGCGTTCGTTGTCTTCGGGACGTGAGATGTCACTCGGATGGGGTTTCTTTCTACTTCAGCCACTGTCCCCTTCAACGGATTTCGATCTCCTTCTCTGGGACCGTCTAGGGGTAAAAGTTCCAAGATCCATGGAAACAGTCTCGGAGGTGCTCTCGGTACTATCTTTACGGCTGATCTGGATGATGGAAGTTGGTAGCGTTTTCTCTTTGCAACTGGCAGCTGGGCCTTTTTCATTAGCTGTCGTTATTTTCGCTGCCGGCCGTTATTGTCGTGGGAGTCGCTGGCCCCAAAAGTGTTATTCGAGGGGTAATTGAGTGCTAATGGAGAGATTGGCCGATTGTCGTCCCCCGCCCCCCTGAGGCTGACTGACTTTGTCGGCTTAGAATCAGGCAGTCAGCCGGTTAATGAAGGTTTTGCTCTTTACCTGATTAATGAAGCACGGAAGAAAAATTTAGCCGATGCAGCCGAATCTGATAAGATGTGATTTAATAAAGTTAGGCATAATTTTCTCCCATTGAGGCTGCGTCGGTTTCCGGAGCAGTAAACTGCCCATTACTTAGATTAGCTCGGAGTGGCACCAACTATAAAACGATACCGTTTATGGAGCGTGTGATTGTTTCTGCAATTTTTATTAGAACAAACAATTAGATGCAGCCTTAGCAATCAAAATTAATCCGTTTCATTAGTCAAAATTTGTAAAATTTTCATATAAAATTTGGATCATCGTGTCAACAGCTCTCTGAATGCTTTTTCCGATAACAGCGGCTTCGAGTTCCTAAAAATGCAACCAAAATTATTCAGTGGAATCTCAAAACAAATTAAGAGACACCCCTTACATTTTCAAACTTAAAATTTCTTCCCCGAAACTTTCCCGTCCTTCCGAGTGTTGCCCCTGACTTCCGTTTTCCTCAATTCGGAAGTATTCCTCTAGCTCCTGGGTAGTTACGAATCCTCTTGTTTCCGGTCCATCAAACAGCTTCCGGGCCCGCTCCCGGAACAGTTCGATACAACTCTGAACTTCCGCCTGCATCGCTCCCAGTTGCTCTGGAATAGACGTCGTCGTCGTTGGCCCTCCACCTTCAACGCAGTAAACACCCAAAAAACGTTCCGTAACGTCCCTCAGTTGAGTGCTCAAACACAACAGAATGTAGTCGATGTACTTCATACGGATTGACCGACGCAATCGCCGATGGATTTTCTGGCTCGATTCCTTATTCAGCACGTAGATCAGAAAAACGGAAATCAAAACAACGGTCAGCAGTCCGAAAACCACCCCCAGGGGAAAGTGTTCGAGATTTTCCAGCAGCTGTTCGGGAAGCTCCGGGTGCCATTGCGATAGCGATTGGATCGTCGCCGTAGTGCCTTCGATGATCAGGAAAAATAGGAAACTTTTACGATAGTTGCTCCTGAGGAAACTGTGAATTTTCTGAAAAAACACTATGAAATTTTGAATTTCGAGCATCTTTCCAAACTGAACATCTTTCAAATGAAACCCGGTTACTTGATTGGAACAAATAGAACGGAAACTGACAAAAGTACATTTATTGAAAAACATAAGAACATACCTATAAGGTGTCTCATTATGTCTAAGCACGATTTTGATACAACCCTGCTTATTCCGACGACGTTTAAACAGATGATTTCTGCTGGGTGTTGTTGTTTACAGTTTAACTTAAAACTCTGAGTATCGTGAGCTCTTTTCTAAATTTTCATGAGAATGAGAAGCATTTCCCTAGAAAAGCGCGAAATATCATGCACAAATGTTGTACTACCACCTCATTTCGCCAAGTCAGTTGGCGAAAATGGAAGAAGTAAGCATTGGAGCGGTCTGAAATTCGGCTAGAAGTATTGAGCTTCGTGGACGAAAAACAATTTGGGTGGACACCGGGTCCGGGGGATAAAACTTTGGACCGGAAAGTCATACGTGCTGACGATAATAAAAGAAAACTGCCTTAGTTAAGGACATGCCCAAAAACGTGAATCACCCCTAAACACTGTCATGATCCATCCCTAAGCTCTGTTTTGGCTTGATTTTCCATCAGTTCACTACTCAAAGTCCAGATCGAACCAAATGAGGTGAATCTGCCATATTGTCCTTAAGCGAGATCGATTGAAACTTTTTGGGCCCATACCAAATAGTATTTGAAAAAAACATGTGAAGTCTTCAGACAGGGATGGCAAAACTCCTCCGATCGGCTTGACCAGTGAAAGAAAATGCATTTTTTTTCGTCTGCTCCCCCCAACTTGTGTGGGGAGAGATAAATCGCACTGCAATCGAGAGTGAGATTGTCAACACATAAGAGTGAGCGAGAGCATTCACATCCGCTGACAGAGATGCCAATGTGCCTGATTTTTGAGGATTTGCCTGATTTTTTGAGGCTCAACCTGACAACTCTGATAAGCCATTGTATTTCCCTGATTTTGAAAAAAAGCCTGATTTTACCTGATTTTTGCAAATGCGATGAAAAATGACGTTTCCAGATTTTTTTTACACCAGTCTCTGATTTTGAAAAAAAAAATTTTTTTTGGCAACCCTGATTGCGCATTGTATAGAGGATAAATCTGAGCTAACATAGTTTTTTTCTTGGTATGTTCACGAGAAAAAAACGCTGCTCTCCGAACTGGAGGAGCCAGAGGTGTCCTGATTTTTCAGGATTTTTTCGGATTTTCGAGAGACCGTCCTAAATTTTCAAAAACTGTCGAATTTCTTGAATTTCGAATTTTTGAAAATTGATGTTTAAAATGTTCTGAACTGCTCTGATTAAAAAAAAAATTATATGTGAATTTGTAGTTAAATGATGAGAACATCAAACGAATCTGTAATTAAACAGTTTAGCTCTAAAACCGATGGTAATCTTCGATTCAAATGATAATTAGACGGCGATTTTCGATATAAACTGCAAGCTAGCCAAGAAATTAATTTCTTCTGATGCATGAATTAAGGCGTCTACAGCACCATTTCGCCTTAATTTATACAGTCTAAGAAGATCTGCATTTTATTCCTACCAATGAAGTAGTGTCTTGAAAAAATTCTGCTTTTTTTTTCTTCACGGTATCCTGATTTTTTTACAAAATCACCTGGCATCTCTGCCTCGAACGCCACCTTTAACAGTTATTATTTCAAGAAAAAAAAATCGTGCGTAAAGAATCTGCACCCAAAAATAATGAAAAAATATGTTTTTCTTAAAATAAATTTGTACTTATGGCAACCATGCTTACTGCAGGCATAGTTGCCACAAGTACAGATTTATTTGAAAAAAAAATACAGATTTTTTCGTTATTTCCCGGTACAGATTCTGTACGCACTGAAGACCGATGTTAAAGATTTGGTTAAAATAAATACAAATTCTACCATTAAAAAAAAACCAACTAAAAGCTTTTTGAAAAAGGATATAGAAATCATATCGATTGAACAATTCGTTGAGAAAACGACAGAATTCAGATTCGTACGAAAGTCGTTAATGTATGTATGTATGTATGTATGTATCCACCTTGGGTTTGCGACAGCGCCGCGGTTATGGCCAAGAAAATAACCTACGCGTCCATCTTGGCTACCACGCAACGCAATCATAACCCCTCAATGAGACTTTTAAGGGAATGGAATCGTAAGCAGAGTCACTTAAGGTATCCAGGGTAGTAATGGGGAAAAGTCTCGAGAAATTATAACAATATTGTTGACTAACCAAGATAGCTTGCAAATTATAATCCCGCCCCCCAAGGCTTCCGAAAAAAGAGTGCGTCCTTATTCTACAAAAAGTAATCAAACACTATCTTTTTCTCAGCCATGCCAAATTCCCTTGACATAAATTGAGAAACGTCCAGTATTCGAAACGGGTAACGAGCACATACCGCTACCTGTTCCTTTTGCAAAAGAAGGTTACCCTGATGCCCCTACCCTAGTTGTTTAAATTTGTAATAATGATAATATGAATATTACAACAATATAATAAAATTAAATACAATATATGTTATATAATAGATATATTAATATGATATCACGTAATACGATATACTACAATATAATCTAATATGGCAATGTAATACAGAAGATAATATAGTAAAATATGTGTATTATAATGTTATCTAATATATGATATGATGTTCCTGGTGATTTTGATTCTGCTGAAAAACTGTTAAATGATAACTAACCAAATTAAAATCTGTTGGTTTTCAAGAATTTTAAAGAAAATAAAATAAATTATATTGATAGTATAAGAAAAATAACTTAAAACTATGATCTGATTTACTAGAATATCTGCAGACAAACGAAGCTATGATAGTTAAAATATAATTAAAGTAGTATAACTTCATTGAGCGAACATCATCTGAGAAAAAATATCTAAAATACATGTTGAATGAATGTGGGCTGAAACTGAAAAGAATGTGTAAATTAAAATATATCAATTGTTTAGCCGGTTAACTGCTAGAACTAAAAAATAGTTATCAAAATAAATGAATGGTAAAATAATAAATATTAATTATTAATTTGAATTGTGCGCTAAACAGGCTGAAAAAATAGAGGGATACTGATCATCATTTATTGTAAGCTTATAAATATTCAAAATCATTTGAAAAATAAATACAAACAATCAATAATTCAAATGACTTTGTCATGAGAAGAGTAGAAATATAATAAACTATACGTTCAATAATATAATTTCAGCAGCTCCGCAAGTTTTCCGCATTTAGATTGAAAGTTCTGTAACTAGGTTTATAAAATTATTAAAACACTAATGATTACGAAATCCTCTTCCTCAATCAGTCAATGTTTGAAATGTTTAGAAATTTTTGAATCAGTAAAAATGTTTGAATAGTATTGAATAGTTTTGAATGACCTCAATTAATATTACATAATTATGAAATAATGATTAAAGGTAGATGCCATCACACAGCCTTGAAAACTAAAAAATAAATAAAAATAATAAGAAAAGAATAAAGTTGAACATGCTGCCAGAAATTTATGAATAAATACCCCCGGCATAAAAAAAAAACTTTAAAATCGAAATGCCTTAATAAGACCATTTTTAAATAAAAAAGTAATCAATAAAAAACACTGAAATAGAAAAACAACAATTTAACGTACACGATGACTAAATATGATTAATAATTAGTTTTACACAATTGCTAAAATTCTGAATTAAAAATTATTGATGAGGTCTTTTTTAAACAAACTGAAAAGAAGCAATTATCATGAATGCCTTCGCTAATTGCTTCTTTTCAGCATACCGATTTATGATTATTTATAATAACAGAAAAGCAACACTGATATTTTGAATATTTTTTTTTATATGATCTGCTGCTTACCTAGACAATCGACCAATTTCAAGTTTAATTCTATAAATATTCAATATAGTTTCACAGGTTTATGTTAAAATTCTGTTTGGATAAACTAGTCTATACAAGAATGAATCTAACATGTTTAAATAGTTTAAAGGGATGAATCATCCTAAACGGATGAAAATCCTTTAAAAAAAATAGTTTAAATTTGTTTCAAAATATACTTGAGCGAAGTACACTATTTAACAGTCTTAAGTCCGTGAAACTAATAAAATGGTGATTTACCATTTATTTAATTTTGATATTCAGCAATCTATTTTCTTTAATTTTTTTTTTACGTATCTACAATGAACATCTTCATAATATCTCAGACCATAATAAAAAAAATTAAAAAAAAAACAAATCTTTGATGTTTGAATAAATTTGGCAACTATGTAATCGAGATGGTCGGTTCGAACTAAATGAAAATGTTCTAGCTCAGCTCACCTTAGCAGTAGGGCTTCGCATTTTTCTACAGTTAGGACACGAACCAAAAATTATCATAGTCTGAGTATTGGATTTTTTTCTGCTTAAAAGAACCATGTGTTAACAAAAATTATTCCAAATAGAACAAAGTTTAGATTTAAATAAGAAAGAACTGTATACTTTTCTTTTGATTTGTTCACACAATCTATTTTGAGATGTCATCTTTTTGGATAGCGGGAGGTATCTCATCAGAACTACCATGCATAGAAGCAACACTTTTCCAACGAATGTGTGTGGAACTTTCTGGAACTATCTCTCGTCACCAATTTTTACCCGCCTATAACGCTAACGCTAGCTACGACACGCACTTTCTCAAACATTTCTAACTACCGCCATCTCTATTTACTTTTTGAGAATTAGTAAAATGTCAAAATAAAATGTGGCGTCGCCGGAGATGAATTCGCAGACACACAATTAAAATGCAAAATTTCACCGATCACACTTTATTACTGTTAAAAACTTCATAATAAAAACAATTTTAAACACTTCACCTATCACTTAAACAAAAAATTTACATTAAACACGACTTAATCATGCTTAATTTCACTTTGAATCTCCGTCGAAGGGAATTGCGTTGGTCGCTATCCAGTGCTCCCAAACACCTCGTCAGATTCGTACGAAAGTCGTTAATCATGAGAAATAATAACACAGTTGAATAAAGTTTACGGATTTAAAAACAACACCAACATTTTTTTTAATTAATTGATTAGTTAAACAAAATTTTAAAAGAACTACAGATTTTTCTGATATTTTCCACTGATGATCTTTTTAGTTGTTGGTGGCATTTAATGCAAATTTTTTGGTCGGCTAATTTTTTTTTCAATGAGAGCAAAGATTTTAATGTGGCATCCCTCAAAGTCGCATACAGTTAGGGTTGCCAATGTGCCTGATTTTTCAGGATTGGCCCGATTTTTGGAGGCCTATCCTGATAACTTAATGCCTCTTTTGCTCCTGATTTTTTGGAAAAAAAAAGTCAAATTTTGCCTGATTTCTGTATTATAACGAAAAATAATAATGTTTAAATCAGCAGAATGGAATAATAAAAAACGGATGTCAATTGTCAAATGTTTGACAAAAATGACAAAAATGACAAAAATGACAAAAATGACAAAAATGACAAAAATGACAAAAATGACAAAAATGACAAAAATGACAAAAATGACAAAAATGACAAAAATGACAAAAATGACAAAAATGACAAAAATGACAAAAATGACAAAAATGACAAAAATGACAAAAATGACAAAAATGACAAAAATGACAAAAATGACAAAAATGACAAAAATGACAAAAATGACAAAAATGACAAAAATGACAAAAATGACAAAAATGACAAAAATGACAAAAATGACAAAAATGACAAAAATGACAAAAATGACCAAAATGACAAAAATGACAAAAATGACAAAAATGACAAAAATGACAAAAATGACAAAAATGACAAAAATGACAAAAATGACAAAAATGACAAAAAATGACAAAAATGACAAAAATGACAAAAATGACAAAAATGACAAAAATGACAAAAATGACAAAAATGACAAAAATGACAAAAATGACAAAAATGACAAAAATGACAAAAATGACAAAAATGACAAAAATGACAAAAATGACAAAAATGACAAAAATGACAAAAATGACAAAAATGACAAAAATGACAAAAATGACAAAAATGACAAAAATGACAAAAATGACAAAAATGACAAAAATGACAAAAATGACAAAAATGACAAAAATGACAAAAATGACAAAAATGACAAAGATGACAAAAATTACAAAAATGACAAAAATGACAAAAATGACAAAAAATGACAAAAATGACAACAATGACAAAAATGACAACTCTCCCATGGAGTGCAAAATTTTTAAAATAAAAAGATACATCGAGCAGGAAAGTTTCAAATGTATTTTGCAAAAAAAAATTGATTTCGCAATTTGCTAAAACACACGCTGAAGACGCTTCCAAGAGGTTTATCAAAAACATAAATAAATCGTTCCGGTGCGAAAGCTTCGATGTGGGAGATCTTCATCCGAGGTGTTTTTCTGTTTCACATGACCATATAGAGTGTGTTTTACTACTGACTTGCAAATTATTCTGCACTTTCGCATTACAAACGCAAAAATGTCCCATGTAAGATTTAAAATTCTTTTTTGTTTATCTAATCTAGACCATTTTTTCAAAGTTTTAAAACAAAAGTAGTATAGGGCGGAACTTCATAAATCCTTTTGAATTTTTTTTAAATTTCGAAATAAATTATCTCTTTTAAGAAAAGAAAGCGATTACAGAAGTCCATTCGTTCCGAAATAAGTCGTATGTGAGAAAACGATTGTACCACTGTTTACGTCAAAGAAGATGATCTCTTTTTTCCTCGAAACACACAGAAATGAAATTATAGAGCTCATTCTTGTTCCCGTGTCGTGCTATTCCGATTCGCTTTCGTTGGCCCCCTTCCGGAGATTGGACCTGGACTTGTTCCGCGTCTCGAAAGCTTCTTCGAGCCAGAAATGTTGTCAAGTTTTTGGAAGATACGGCAGCAGCAAGACTAATTAGGATATTATGTTTCTTGATTCCTTCGTCTACTTTTTTCATTTGAAAATCTGGACAAAGATGCATCACACAATCAAATTCCGTTCACGGGAAAGTTTTATGACAAATGAGGAGCTCTTCGAATGGATGTTCCTTTTTTATTGTGTGCAATTTTCGAAACATTTGTCTATGCAAATTAGTTGATCCGATTTGGTTTTGGCCTAGTTTGCTTGAAACACCACCATAAGGTGATTAATAACAATAAAAATCAAGTTTTTAATCACCTTCCATGCTCATTGGGTCGATTAAAGCGATAAACGATAACCATTTTTCTCGCAATTTCGATGCCAAATAAGAAACATCTTCTGTCCGAAAGAAGTTCCAAAAATTCCATTCCTCAAACCTCTTTTTTTAGTTCGTTTATGAAAATTTGAATAGCGTGAAATCGGCTGTTGGGATCGTAAACCCAAATTGATATTTTATGTTCTTTTTCAGCAACTCTCGAGGAAGGGGGGCCTTTTCAAGATTGCTTTTTTCTTTTAATCACGTGCTTTACTCAGCTGACTAACACTTAATAAAAGTCCACCCGCGCGAGCTTTTTTTTGTAAAAGACTTTTTCTATCTCATCTCGACTTTTACTCACATCTTAAGCCGGGCAGCACTGACCTTGTTCAATTTCAATGTTTCCCCGGGGCTTAATCGCCAACACCGGCATCAGCATCGCCTCTTAATCATCCTTCGATTGCGACTGGATGGCGGCACGTCTCGAGTGAAATTCGAACGACGAACGGTAAAACACCTCCCTTTATCGAGATAATCAATGGCACTTTATCAAGAAAGGTGTCACTTTCCATTCATTCGTTGAAATCGATAGGGTTGCAACAAATAACTAACTGAATGCGATACGGCTTTTGCCTTTGAGCGAAACCGTTTAAAATCGAGGTGCAAGAGAAGAAGGAGGGAAAACGCCTTGATAATAGAGTGGTACTGATTTGGATTAAGTGGAATTTCTCGCCCAGGAAGAAAGAAAAAAGTTTTTGTCCAAATCGATTCTTTGTTATACTTTGAAACAAGAAAATAATATAAGGAACTTCTATTAAGAAATTTTAAAGAATTTGAAAAACGGCTAACATTTTGTCAATTTTGTCAATTTCGTCAATTTCGTCAATTTTGTGAATTTTGTCAATTCTGTCAATTTTGTCAATTTTGTAAATTTTGTAAATTTTGTAAATTTTGTAAATTTTGTAAATTTTGTAAATTTTGTAAATTTTGTAAATTTTGTAAATTTTGTAAATTTTGTAAATTTTGTAAATTTTGTAAATTTTGTAAATTTTGTAAATTTTGTCAATTTTGTCAATTTTGTAAATTTTGTAAATTTTGTAAATTTTGTCAATTTTGTCAATTTTGTCAATTTTGTCAATTTTGTCAATTTTGTTAATTTTGTCAATTTTGTCAATTTTGTCAATTTTGTCAATTTTGTCAATTTTGTCAATTTTGTCAATTTTGTCAATTTTGTCAATTTTGTCAATTTTGTCAATTTTGTCAATTTTGTCAATTTTGTCAATTTTGTCAATTTTGTCAATTTTGTCAATTTTGTCAATTTTGTCAATTTTGTCAATTTTGTCAATTTTGTCAATTTTGTCAATTTTGTCAATTTTGTCAATTTTGTCAATTTTGTCAATTTTGTCAATTTTGTCAATTTTGTCAATTTTGTCAATTTTGTCAATTTTGTCAATTTTGTCAATTTTGTCAATTTTGTCAATTTTGTCAATTTTGTCAATTTTGTCAATTTTGTCAATTTTGTCAATTTTGTCAATTTTGTCAATTTTGTCAATTTTGTCAATTTTGTCAATTTTGTCAATTTTGTCAATTTTGTCAATTTTGTCAATTTTGTCAATTTTGTCAATTTTGTCAATTTTGTCAAATTTTTAAATTTTGTCAATTTTGTCAATTTTGTCAATTTTGTCAATTTTGTCAATTTTGTCAATTTTGTCAATTTTGTCAATTTTGACAATTTTGTCAATTTTGTCAATTTTGTCAATTTTGTCAATTTTGTCAATTTTGTCAATTTTGTCAATTTTGTCAATTTTGTCAATTTTGTGCATTTTGTCAATTTTGTCAATTTTGTCAATTTTGTCAATTTTGTCAATTTTGTCAATTTTGTCAATTTTGTCAATTTTGTCAATTTTGTCAATTTTGTCAATTTTGTCAATTTTGTCAATTTTGTCAATTTTGTCAATTTTGTCAATTTTGTCAATTTTGTCAATTTTGTAAATTTTGTCAATTTTGTCAATTTTGTCAATTTTGTCAATTTTGTCAATTTTGTCAATTTTGTCAATTTTGTCAATTTTGTCAATTTTGTCAATTTTGTCAATTTTGTCATTTTTGTCAATTTTGTCAATTGTGTCAATTTTGTCAATTTTGTCATTTTTGTCAATTTTTTCAATTTTGTTAATTTTGTCAATTTTGTCAATTTTGTCAATTTTGTCAATTTTGTCAATTTTGTCAGTTTTGTCAATTTTGTCAATTTTGCAATTTTGTCAATTTTGTCAATTTTGTCAATTTTGTCAATTTTGTCAAATTTATCAATTTTGTCAATTTTGTCAATTTTGTCAATTTTGTGAATTTTGTCAATTTTGACAATTTTGACAATTTTGACAATTTTGACAATTTTGACAATTTTGACAATTTTGACAATTTTGACAATTTTGACAATTTTGACAATTTTGACAATTTTGACAATTTTGACAATTTTGACAATTTTGACAATTTTGACAATTTTGACAATTTTGACAATTTTGACAATTTTGACAATTTTGACAATTTTGACAATTTTGACAATTTTGACAATTTTGACAATTTCGACAATTTGGACAATTTTGACAATTTTGACAATTTTGACAATTTTGACAATTTTGACAATTTTGACAATTTTGACAATTTTGACAATTTTGACAATTTTGACAATTTTGACAATTTTGACAATTTTGACAATTTTGACAATTTTGACAATTTTGACAATTTTGACAATTTTGACAATTTTGACAATTTTGTCAATTTTGGTAATTTTGACAATTTTGACAATGGACTATCAGATTTGAAATTTTGAATCAGATTTGGATTAAAGATTCCTGTCGAAGTTTGTTTTCGTCATAAAAATTTCAGTTTTTAATGGTTATCCCCGTCGAAACGTTAAGATTTTTTTTCGTAATTTTCAAAACCTCATTACTTTTTTGTGTTGACCTTCTCATTCCTCTATGCAAGTCTATGGTGAGCTTTCAACCTGTGTGTGGTGACATCTTCAAATGTTTTACGACCCCAAGTCCAATTTTGGCAAGAAAAAAAATCACCTTCACGACCTCGAACCATTTTCGTTAATCGTATCCGTACCTACAGCATAAGCTAACGAAAGCAAAATGGTTTGAGGTTGTGCAAACTTAAGCGACTTACGCCGGCTTAGAAACTTTTTAGCATCCATAGCACGTGCTCTTCGTTTGAAGTTAGCAACGTCCAAAAAAAAAAGCTGCCGTTAAACTGATTCATTCACTTGCTTCGAGGGGATGTTAGGATAATATATTTATTTCGCCAAATGAACATACTAAACTTGTTTGGAGATAAACTTTAAGAGAGTGAAAAAAGCCAAAATTTTCATGACCAAAAACGTGTTTGAGCGGTTTGTCAAATTTGCAAATCCTTTTTCGCCAAAAATGTGACTGGCCGGTCAATCGCATTTTTTTCTCTTTCGGTTTTGTTTTGATTTGTTTGCTCAACTTCGGAATGATTTACGATGCTGACCGGAGTTGGTCTTGAATTTTGATTTCGCTGTTTGCTAATACCCATACGTGAGCTCCGTTATATTTTAAGCTGATCGATTACAACAGGATGCAATTTTGCAACCCCTCATGTTTTGAGCTTTGAATTTAAGCGTAAATGATCCGATTATCAATTGAAACATGTTTTAAGCTTCGAAACATTTTAAACATTCTAAGAAAATTTGTATAACTTTTAATCATACCCACAATCAAAAATTGATACTAACTATTTGCATTCTCTCCAACTGAATCGTCAACCACTCTAAAAACCCAGTTGCACTGGTCGAAATCGTCACGGCTACCGAGTCAACGAATACAGTTTCGACAACGACGACGAGGAGGACACCGATAGCGACGAAGACGACAATAAAGATGCTTATCGACGACACTGCTATAACGTCAACGAAGGTGAAAGCAGCAGCAACGAAGAAGATCGATTTTCGGTAGGCAGTTTTCTGGGTGTTTGTCGAGGACAATCTTCAAGCAGTCTTGCTGGGTCTCGGTCCAACATTAGTCACACCGATTCTGTGGCCTCTTCCAGTGGGGGGTCTTCGGCTACCGGTGGATCTTCTGGACGAAGCAGTCGTGGTTGGCTGGTGTACTTTGGCAATAAACTGCACCTGGCGCCCATGCGGAAGACTTTCCTGACGACGTAAGTCCACCTTCGAGTCAGCGTCAGTGTGTTTTGTCGTCTGCGTTGCTTCTCGTTTTCTGCTCTGCTCTGCATTGGTTCGTTTGTTCACTCGCTTGCGTGTTCGTTGTTTCGTGTTTGATGATTGTTGGATTTGAATAGCTCGTTTTTTTGAGATCTTTTTGCGCTTTATACTTTATTTTCAGGTGTGTGGCTTGCATTCAAACATATACGTTTGCTTCTTTTATGCTTCAAAGAATCATACACTATTTTATCGGTTGAAAACCCATAACGGCTTCATTTTTAAGCCTATCTATAGTTATAATAAAAGGGTGGATGTGATTTGTGTTTTTGTTCATATTCTAAATAGTTTTCAGTTTCATACCGAGTTGACAGCCAAATGAAAGATTTTTCAATTATTTTTTCTTATGATTTGATTAAACTATGCAATAGACTCAAAAGAATCTTTGCTATCATTTGAACCCTCGTATAATAACTGTTGACTATATATAAAAAAGCCATCTCATGATATGTTAGCATAGGTTACAGAACAGCATCGTGAAAAAAATCTGCTACAGATGTCCTTGCAAAAATTCATACCGTTGTTTTATGTTGGTGATATCATTGCAACCAATAAGGAGTGTATTAGAAAAAAATGCAACACTTTGTTATGTTGATAATTTCTGCATTCATGAATAGAAATTGATAAAAATTTGCGAATTTTTGCGACGATCCGTCAAGTGTTTTTTTTTTCAGATATTTTCCAATACAGAAGGTTATTTAAATATTTTTGGGGCAGGATCACGAAAAATTCAGTTAAGTCCCAGTGGGACACTCGAAAACAGCTGGTAATCAACTATTCGACTTAAGTTTATATGGTAAATCGTTTAAGAAGTCCAAGTTAGTCGAATCTAAAAGTGTACTAATTCATTCTAATTTTCTCTATTAATGAAGTGAAGATGATAGATTCCATGGAGGTAGGGAATATTAGAGGTTTTATCAAGCGTAAATCAAAAACTTCGATTTCGGAAGTAACATAAAAAACTATTGCTACTAGCTCATTTAGCTGACTTGAAAACACGCCTGACTCCATTTCTGCAATAAAAAAAAGTTGAGGAGGTAGTAATTCAGCTAACGAAGAATGACGCAAATTTTGTCTTGTCAATGTAAAACTTGCATAGAAGAAGTGAACTTATGGTGTATTCTCGTAATGATCAACATGTGACAGTGTCAAAATGGCAATTTCTGACTGTATGGAAAGTTACAATCATTTAACAGAATTTTAACATGTGGCATAATCTAATCATAAGACATAATCTGAGCATGTTTTAGAATCAGTCCATGTGACATAACCGGACCTTGCAACATAATCAGACCATGAAACATGATTCGACCATGCAACATAATAAGACCGTGTGACAGAATCGTACAATGTGACATAATCCGATCATGCCACATAATCAGACCATGTGACATAAACTGACCATGCATCATAATCGACCATGCGACATAATCGGATCCTGCAACATAATTAAACTGTGTGATATAATCCGACCATGCATCATGATTTGAATATGTGACATAATCTGACCATGCAACATAATCGGACCATGTGACAAAATCCGATCATGTAACATGGTGGACTATGTGACATAATCTCACCATGTAACAAAATCGACATTTGACATAATCTGACCATGCAACATCATCGGACCATGTGACATAATCTGATCATACAATATAGTCGAACCATATGACATAATCCGACCATACAACATAATTGGACCATGTGACATGATCCGATCATGCAACATAATCGACTAAGTGACATAATCCGACCATGTGACATCATTTGACCATGCAACATAATCGATCATGTGACATAATCGGACTATGCAACATAATCGGACCATGTGACATAATCCGATCATGCTACATAATCGGACCATATGCATAATCAGACAATGTGACATAATCTCACCATGTTACACAATCCGATCATGCAATATAATCCGACCATAATTTGACAACGCTACATGCTAGTCCATGTTGCTCCACGGTTGCCACTGAACTACTGCAAATCGATATCTTAGTTGGATTACCACTTGTGGGATCCAAACTCAAATCGAAGCGCAGCAACGTCTGTTCAGTTCGACGAAACCGAGTCGATCGAAGAGCCTATTCTTTAATATCTTTACTAAGGCTATGATCATTTAGAATCCGGACAGTTACAAACGTGTGTATTTTAAAAACAATTCATTTGATCGAAAAACTTTCTATGGAGGAAATGAAGGTGCTAATATGATATTTAATGTAAAAGTATATAAAATCATAAAATCTCTTATCTACCTTTGCGCACTTTTTTCGGGTATGCATTGATCTATTATTTTTACCACAGAAGGAAAACCTTTGCGAAATCTTGATATTTTACACAAATTCACCTGTAAAAACAAATTGGAATCTGGTTGGAACCTTTTCATGAGTAGGCATCTCGAAGAATTTGACCTCTTAAATTCGGTTTTAGCATAAATTTCTTTGTCCATCAGAACACATATGTCACATTGGCCCTGAGTTCGTCTGCAGCGAAGGGGTTCTCCAGCCTGTGAATTCAGGCAAGTATGGTATCCCTGATTGCATTCCTGTGCCTGATGATGTGCTACCTTCCAGTGCACGTCTCTTCAGATCCGCTTCGGGTCCTTTAGATACCATCACCCTTTACTACCAGAATGTGGGGGGTATAAATTCCTGCCTGACCGACTACCTGCTCGCAACTTCGTGTTCCTGCTATGACGTCATCGCTTTCACGGAAACATGGCTGAATGACCGCACACTATCAAGTCAGATCTTCGGCCCTGATTACGCAGTGTTCCGCTGTGACCGAAGCGCCCGTAACAGCAAAAAGTCTAGTGGAGGCGGGGTGCTACTTGCCGTGAAGTCGCATCTTCCAACGCAGCTCATCGACAACAATTCCTGGTGCGATCTGGAACTTGTATGGATTCGCATTGATCTTGTAGACCGAAAATTGTACGTATGTGTAGTGTATATGCCACCTGATCGCTCAAGAGATGTTGCCCTCGATGAGTCGTTTTCTCGCTGCATCTTCGAAGTTAGTTCCTTCTGCGCTCCAGAAGATGACTTACTTGTCATTGGCGACTTCAATATGCCCGGTTTGAAGTGGTGGTCCAACCATGGCAGCTTCCCAGCAAACATAACATCGCATTAGAAATGTCAGCTCAACTCGTTAACAATGTTAATGCGAATCGTAATTCCTACCAAACCAAGTAAATGATCGTAAAAATGGTTAGTTAAAGTCTACCGACTCGTATATGACAAAATTGCGCCATGTTTGCAAATTTGTCTCCCGCGTGCGGGATTCAAGTGAGAAAACAACCTTGTTGTTCTCTCTGCGATTAGCAGTGCAACCAGATTTCTAAAAATCATTTGGTTAAACTGTCCAATGAGAGAAGCAGCAAATATTGTCGCTGGCAACGGTTTGCATGCATTGAGAGCAAAACTTGCGCTCTCTCGCATACTGTCAGGATGTACGGTAAAAGGTGTTGTATATCGTCGAATTTTTACAACACTTATCGCATAAGCCAGTAGTTAAAAATATGTATGTATATTGCCTCCACTTTAGTACGTAAATGCTGTTTTTTCGATTAATATAAGATGATTTTATAATGTATATGAAGCGTATAGCAAAGTTTGTTGAGAAATATACCTACACAAATGTTTGCTGGGTTCCTGTACCCGGACCCAGCACGCTCTATGCACTTTTTCGGCGCCTTCAAACATCATATTGGACTCCCTGAGTGCAGCGACCTTGCGCCAGATCAACGACGTGGTGAACGAATACGGTCGTACGCTGGACCTCTGCTTTGCCAATGATGGACCTCGTTTACCGACCATCGAATTCGCTCCTGCACAGCTTGTTAAAGTAGTCCCACATCACCCTGCTCTATTGGCATCGCTTGAAATAACTAGACTGAACGCTACAGTAGAGAAACCAGCGACCTTCTACCTCGACTTCAAGAACGCTAACTTCGAAGACATCTCTCACATTCTGGGCACTATCGACTGGGTATCTGAGCTTGATCTTTCAAATCCCAACGCTGCTGCTGATACCTTTTCACACATTCTGAATTATGTCATCGATCGCCACGTTCCAAAACGCTCTAGCGGCGGAAACATGCGAATCCCCTGGATCACGACTGAACTGCGAAAACTGAAGACGGCAAAAAGATGTGCTCTTCGAAACTACAAGAAGCAAAAATCATCCTACACTAGGGGTATATACCGTAAACTTAACTCCGTTTATAAAAAAGCCAGTGAACGTTGTTACCATAACTATCTACGTCGCGTACAACGTAACCTCAAGTCTTGCCCAAAACTGTTTTGGAAACACGTAAATAGTCAGGCGAAAGAACCCGGTATACCTTCAAACATGTTTTTGGACGGCATAACGGCGAACTCTGACCGTGGAATCTGCGATCTTTTCTCCCAAAAATTTTCCAGTATCTTCACTTCAGCTTCAACATCTCCAGAACATTTAGCTAGCGCTGTCAGGAACGTTTTGCCATTGGGCTTTTCAATAAATGGTATTGAAATTGAGGAGGCAGTCATATCTAGAGCAGCAGCGAAGCTTAAGAATTTCTTTTCTACGGGCCCGGACGGGATACCAGCTGCTTTTTTAAAAAGTTTTATGCCTGTTTTGCTGACCCCTATTCGGCTCATTTTTCAAGCTTCGGTAGATAGAGCCACCTTCTCTCTACTATGGAAGGAAGCTTACATGTTCCCGGTGCATAAAAAAGGATATAGGAGAGATGTTAACAATTACCGTGGAATCTCTGCCTTATGTTCGATTGCCAAACTATTGGAATTGGTTGTTTTGGATCCTTTCTTCACGTACTACAAAAATAACATCTCCAATGATCAACACGGATTCATTCCAAAACGCTCTACGACAAGTAACGTTCACTTCTTTTGTGCACGAAAGTTTTGCTGCCAAATCGCAAACCGATGCAATCTATACCGATCTGTCCGCTGCATTCGACAAGGTGAATCATGAGATTGCCATCGGAAAACTCGAACGCTTAGGATTCTGTGGTACTCTACTCGGCTGGTTCCGCAGTTACTTAACTGGTCGTAAATTGACTGTTCGAACGGGTGACACCTTTTCCAGACAGTTTCCTGCCACCTCAAGGTAGCCATCTCGGACCGATTGTTTTCCTAATTTATTTCAATAAACTAAAACTATTTTACACCATAAACGACAACGACGACATAAATTACTTCCTTGGAGACGAACCCATCTCACGTGTGAACCACGTTAACGATCTTGGCGTAATCTTAGATCAGCGCCTAGAATTCGAGGCACACAACAACTACGTGATTGAAAAAGCATCCAGAAGTCTCGGTTTCATTTTTAGAGTGGCGAAGGACTTCAAGGACGTGTTTTGCCTGAAAAGCTTTTACTGCAGCATTGTTCGTTCCATCCTTGAATGCGCTTCAGTTGTCTGGTGTCCCTACTACCAGAACGGTGTCGATTGGCTCGAAGCCATTCAGCGGCGATTCCTGCGATATGCCCTTAGACACCTGAACTGGCAAGACCCTTTTCGCTTGCCTAGCTACGAAAATCGATGCCGCCTTATAGATATCGACACCCTTCAAGCCCGCAGACAAGCAACACGTGCCTTATTTGTCGCCGACCTCCTGACATCGCGAATCGACTGTTCCACGCTACTGCGCTATTCCGCTTAGTGTACGACCCCGTGGATTTAGGAATCAGGATCTTCAATTGTACATTCCCTTTCGAATGAACAATTACGGAGCTAACAGCGCCCTCATCGGTGCAATGATATCTTTCAACCGTTTTTCGGAGCATTTTGACTTCGACATTTCGAGGGATGTTTTCCGAAGAAAAGTGATTAGGGCCTTGAGTACCCCATAGTTGGATTTAAATGTTTTGTTTTTAACTTTAATTTTAAGTAATCATTTGGATCAACATGTGATCCGTTGATCAGAAATAAATAACAAAAAATAACAAATAAAATTGAGTAAAAACCGGTTGCATGGATTGCGATCCATGGAACTGCTCATTTTGTAGTTGGGCTTCATTTGCTGGGTATCTACTAGACAGGCAGCACTTTTTGCCTGCCGGAAACGGATTTACTGCTTAGTTAAGGAGTCTGCATGAAGTTATTCCCAATAACCATATACTTTTTACCATAGTTGAGATCAAGGGTTCACTACGATGCTTACTTTGAACTTCTTTAGTATCCTAGAGTGGCTTCTTATACTTCTCAACCAAAAAAAAATTCAGAAAAAAATCAACATTTCATGAGTTTTTCAATCGACAATGAAGAATTTCCAAAACGATTTCCGTGTTTTCTTTTTTTCTCTTTTTTATTTTGACTTGGTGATGACGTCATAATCCTTTAGACATGATGTCCGTTATTGAGGTTATTTCCGTGACGCGAGATTCGTTCGCAAATTTCAATTTTTCTCCCTCTAGTGTTGCAGTAAAACGTAATTCAACGTCAAAAAAGTCACCCGCCGTAAATGTAAACAAAATACGGTGGTCAAATCGTGCGCAAAATATTGGAACCGCTAGCGGGGAGATATTTTGAAAAATTACGCGATGAACAATGGCAAGGGCTAAATATACAAAGAAGGTTGCTTCCAAATGCGACCTTTTTCCGTGAAAAACACTTTCAAAGATCCTACAAAGTTGAAACTATGTTTTGGTTGGATTTGAAATGATGAAATTACTTGGAATGATGAAATTACTGGGAATTTGAAGATGAGTGAATAAAAATCAAATATATTGTTTTTTTTTCTGTAGAAGGAGGACATTCTGCTAAAATTGTCATAACTTCGATCAAATTGAAAGTTTTAAATGATTTTTCGGCCTAGCGGTGAAAATTAATGTCTAAAGGGACATCTAAAGATTAAGAAAATGTAGATGCAACTCTATCTGTATCTATCGCTTCATAGTAGAAGGCCCCTGAGGAACAAAAATTTGATATGTGATGATATGCTTCTAAATAAATGCTACCCGCTCATTTTCAACATCTTTCATTTTCATCTAACCTTCTTTAGATGTCCCTACTAAAAAGCACATCACTTTTCACCGCTAGGCTGATAAATTAAAACTACAAATACAAATTACGGTGATTAATCCTTCATAAATTTTTAAATAATTTTGAAACAGAAAAAGTAATTCAAAATGGCTTGATTTGAATAAAAGGTAGTTCATAGTACGCATTATATAGATGGTGCAGACGCTATCTCAAATACCACTTGACAAAACGTCACAAAATTTTGCATTACGTTACTAGATAGCTTCACTGAAAATGTCATCAGTTTCTATAGGTGCACTTAAAAGTTATTCTCAAAACAAAGTGTTGCATGTATTTCGAATATACTCCTTATTCAATGAGTGCCTGCGATAAATTCCAGGCACTCACTTGTGATCTCTATTCGTTGCGACTCATAGTCTGATCTCTTCTATTACTACCTAATAGTCTGTCTTTACTTTTTAACAACTTGATGACATCTCGATACTTCTTGTAAAGTGATCTCATACCGAAATTCATGGGTCAACAGTAATGTTATTTTGCTAATTCACAAAAAAATGAATAACCATAAAAAGGAAGTTATCGTGAAGCCTTACCTGTTTGGGGGACAAGAGTTCAGAATTGTGTTCGTAGGTAAATGTTCATTGAAAGAAGATAATTGAGCCTTTTCAATTTTCGAAGGATAAATTTCGTTGCTCTGAGAAAAGCATTTTCCTCTCTGTCTTTCTGTTTTGTGGCAATTTTACAACCAGGAATAATTTATTAAAATCAGAAAAAAGGAAATTATCTCTTTACACATGTTGATTGATTCAACACTTGCTCTCTCCGTCGTCGCCGCCACTCGTTAAATTTATTACTACAAATCGCTGCAAAGCTTTACATAACAGAACACAGCGAGCGCTACACTTACCCATAAGTAAAAACACCGTAATGACAAGTTAATTTGCCTTGTCAAAACCGTCATCAATGAATGGCTGCCGGCAAAGGCGCTTGTTCTACACATGCTAGGTTGTTACCAACATTATTTCGCCAAACTCGCGTGCTCTCACAAATTTTTCTTCTGATATTCAGCCCCCTCTAAATATGGTCGAAACCGGAGTGAATAAATCTGTCAATTGTGCTAATTAAGCGCGCAACCTTTCAAGACTGGCTACTCCCCCACCTTATGGAAAGGGAGCCTGCAGGCAGGTGCTTTTTGAAGTGTGCTGCTTGGGCGGCCGCGAGGCGCGAAAAGTTGCCCATTCAAATGCACCACAAATTATGCATTTGGGAGTAAGTATGTATGTATGTGCCTAAATCGTTACCGTTACAGCACATTCATTGGGAGTGCTAAAGAAAAAAGAACTTAGATGCCTCCGGGTGGGGGTGCAGAATAGTTCATAAATCCTGCACGAGCTAATATGAATCGAGCGCGATTTCTGAACACAAATCTACGCGAATCGACGACCTGCAAGTTGTCAGAGTTTGGTCCAGTCCGGCGTAACCGCAAAGTCACACAATCCGTAATCGGGAAGTTTTTTTCTGAAATAAGTCAGTGCCATTTTGCTTCTTGGGATGATGATTGAAGGGGAAACGGTGGTGGTGGGGGTGGTCTTATCAAACGCAATAGAAATGACTAAACTTGGCGAATTGCCGCTACCACTTTCAAGAGGCCGGCTAATTTAAATGTTTATTTATGGAAAGGTTGGATAAATGAGAGAGTTCGGTCGTCGGATCGGGTCGATTCGTCGTGCCCCGTTCAAACGTCAGGCAACTGTCAAGTGGATGGATTGCGGATGGAAAATGGCAGTCACGCGGCTGCACGGCCGGGTTTGTTGAACGGTTATTTTTGACTAACGACCAATTCTAAAAGGTATGTACGTTGTCGGCTAAACTGGCTTTGGGATGATAAATCCCGGAACGTGTAGAATGCAACTGGTTCAAAGTGTGCTTTTAGCTGCATTTTTACGGGTTGTTTTTGGCCGAGCTGAGTTAAATCATGAGTCCCGTCTCTAATCTCTAGATGATATAAGATAAAATGCGTCTTAATGACAAGGGAACATCGGTTCTGCGCATTTGTATCAAATCAAATAAATATGAGACCCCCCCCTTCTTTCTGAGGTGGGAGGAGTTTGTAACTTATCAGGAACAATATCCAGTCCGAAAAACCCGTTATATCTACCAATTTTCACAACAATAGAACCAACCGATGACACGAAAACACCCTTGCATATCGGAAAACACGCCGGCTAGCTTCCAACGTATAATGGCTCCTATCCCACTCTCAGGGCAGGGGTGCCATTTCAAAATATGTGAAAAATATGAAATGAAATTATTTAATTTGAAATTGTCATAACTTTTGACTGACACATATAAAAGGTTCACGGTCTTTAGCATAGTTGTGTTTTTAATCTTTTTTTTTTTTTTTTAAATACTTAAATTTTATTACAAAACAATTCCATTACAAATTAGTACAATTCATAACTTGTCATTTACTTGTACATCTCCAATTTCTAACAATTCATTTTGTTTGAAAAAAAATATAACACTCCCTATTACATTATTTTCGGTTATTCTATTTTAGTTACATTTCACTTCGTTAGTTTATTTCCTGAGCCGCATTTGTTCCATTAAAGATATTGATTTTGAACACGATTTTGATCTTATTTTATTTCCATCCATTTTAATTTGCTTCGTTCTTCCTCTCGTTAAAACGCTTTGAGATAATACTGTTCCCGCACACGCTCCACCTTTTGCGCCTTGAATCTTCGGCAATTAGATGCAGCTTGAAGAATTTGAGTTCAGTGCAACAGTGAGGCTGTAGGATTTTTTGAACAAAAAAGTTACTTTTTCCTTACTAGTTTCCATACAAACTTTTTCTGACCGGTCTAGCGTATAATATTTATCTGATTTAATCAAAGTAAACATTATTTTTAAAGTTTTTTTCTTGACAATTTCTATTCAAAAATGCTATTAGCAGCGAAACCTATTTTTATATTCTTAAAAAGTTGATTTTTGCGGTGAAATTTGAATATAATGATAAAGATATACCATTTTTACTTTAATTCCGCGAAAATTACAATTAACAATTCCATCGAAAATCAAAAAACCATAATTTGCTTCAAAAATATCTTTGGAGTGCTGGTTGAGTTTGCATCACGAGCAGAACGCTGTAGATAATAACCCATTGAATATTTTTTCATGAAAATTTGCAAAAAGATAGTTTTCACTGATTTGTTGAAACCGTAATTTCTCAATTGCTGATTTTCGAAAGTCACTCGAAGACCGACGATGAAAATTTATTTTTTACAAAGTTCGGAAAAATCATCATCTTTTTTCGGAACTTTGCAAAATAACTTGAAATCGTGGTATGTTTTTTTTAAACTTTGTATAGTTTTAATGGCGTCGAATAAATAAATAAAAAAAATGGTCTATGAAAATCGTTGTTCTGAACAAAGTCTGAAACTGTCGTTAACATTTTCTGCTGAGTCTTTTCGTATCTGGATCTGCACTTGTGGTTCAGTTAAAATGCCCAACTAATATAGAGAGTATAATACTTCCACTTCATTTAGAGTACATATAAATTTTAAACCTATTCTCGATCGTTCTACTAAATGTTTAATTTAAATGAAGCAAATAGACCCAAAGTTCACTTATGCTTTATAGTGCGTTGTCTAAAAATTTTGAAAGGATCGGTTTACTAGTTCAGCGTTTCTACCATGATGCAATTTGAGTCGGGGCGGATCTTATTCCCTTGAAAAAAAAATCCCTTTAAAATTCTTATTATCAAAATCATATCAATACAATATTCTTCGAAAGATAAAAAATAAATAGGATCACAAATTTGACCTTTAATTTTCCATTTTCGTGAAGCAGTTTTATAACAAAAATGCTGAGAATTTTGATTAATTGAGACAGAGTATCAATCGATTAGAATTTTACGAAAATTCTTCAGAAATTGAGAACTAAATTGTATGTCAAATTCAAGAGTGATTCAAACATATTTTTTGTTGTTGCGATATGTGGAAAATAAAGTTACACGCAGTCTGAATCACACGGTAAGGCCAAATTATTATCACATGCAACATTAGGAATACTTACCCTATATCAGCGTCGATTATTGATAATTTGACTAGTTTATGAAATGTTTAAAAAATCGTGAACTTCATCGACTGACTCAAATTTGCAAAGCAAAATCGGGTGCTGAATCCGAAAAGGAAATTAATTTTTTTTTTAGTAGAAGGGTTTTTGAGTTATATAAGAATATAAGAATTTGGGAAAATAAAAAAAGTACTTGTACTTATTTTCGAATATCCCGGACTTCTTAACATCAACTTGGAATCTGGAATCAATTTTTTTGTATATTGAAGGTGAATAAATTAGCTATCGATCATCTGAACTTTATTTTTCCGTTTAATCAACAGTAGTTGATATGAGTGAAGTTGTGAAAGAAAAAAAATAATAAAAAATGCATTTTTAGAAATTTTTTTGTCTTATCGACAGTTTTAGACTCGATGGTAACATTTGAAAAATCTGATTTTCGGACCGTAAATGTTAACTGAAAAGATTTGAAGTGGTCATTTATCAAAATCGGTTGAACATTGAAGAAGTTATGATTTATTTACAGTAAAATTTGCATTTTTTAATAATTTGCTCCAAGCTAAAATTGATCTTTAACAATGTGAATGTAGCAAAAACTGTTTTTTTATTAGTAACTTTTATTTTTATTGACTGATTGCGTTCTATGAATATTTTTCTTAAAGACTTATTCGAGAAAATAGTTATAACGCCCTTAATAGAGCATTCTATATTTCATGAAAAGAAACTAGCAACACTGAAAAAAAATTTCGTAGAATTTTTAGAAAAAATATTTTGATAAGAAAGTTATTCTTTATAGAGCACAGTTCTGAAGAAATTATCTTCATTAGATTCTCTATCATTTAAAGAAAAATTAAAAGTTTCCAAATGCCATGATTTTGCAAAAAAACAAAACTTAAATCAGGTACACCACCCAATTTTAGTTTAATTTTTGCAATTAATTGTATCTGATGACTTTAAGTTTCTGGAAACTCTAAGTGTTTTGAGCAAATGATAGGAAATCTGATGAAGATAATTTCTTCAGAACAGTTCAAAGCTCTCAAATCAATTACTTTCTCGTTCTAGACACGAATGCCACAAGGGTGGTAAAGTGTCGTAAATAAAAAAATACTTTCTTGTTTAAATAATATTTCTGATAATTGGACAGAATATCAGACAGTGTTGCTAGTTCCTTTTCATGAAAAAAGAATGTTCTGTTTGGGGCGTTTTAACAATTTTCTCGCTACTCTTACCGATTTTCCGTCTTGGGAAAGTTATAGCCAGAGAATTTTCCACTAAGCTCCATTTATTGAAATTTCATTTGCATTGCGTGAGAGCAAAATTATATAAAAAAACAAAAAAAGTGACGTTTTTTAACAAATGTTTGGGTTTTTCCATACCAAATTTTTAAATCATAGCCCGGATAGCGAAATCCCATTTTAAAAATTTGCAAATATTCTGTCGTTTGTTTTCACTAAAAAGAAAAGTTTTTGTGCTATAGGGTTTTTTTTAAATTGGACAAAATTGCAAAACGACGCACCCTACTAAACAGCTTACTAAAGAACGTTTAAAAAACTCTTTATGGAACGTTTGCAAAATACTTCATTAGATCTTCAAGAGAGCTTATTAGAGCAATTTAGAAAATACAATCAGGAAACATGAATATCGTTTTCCATAAAGAATATTTGATTATATTGAAAATATTTTAGAACAATTGCACGGAATAAGAAGATTGATTTGAGGAGAAGAAATTTGGAAAGAACTCTTGCTCGAATCTGTGAGGTTAAGTCATTTTGACTTCTGAGGGTTCTTAGTCGATACTCTTCATAACCTAAGGTTGCCAGAATTTTCACAGCAAAATGCAGGCATTTGATTTAAAAATTGACTATCAAAAACTCGGGCAATATCCGGACAAGTTTTCTAAAAATCCAGAAATTACTCATAAATATCAAGAAGAAAAATTAAAAAAAAATTCATCAAAACTCATCGAAGATTTTGAATTGCATGTTAGGCTTCCGAAAAACCTTTAATGATTTTTTTTATAAAACTTGCTTAAAAAGTTTTGTTCTGAAGGCATAAATGAAAAAAATTATAACACAATCTTTTTTTGTGTTTGATTTGCCAAATAAACTAGATAAATCCAGGCAAAATTTGGGCATTCATTGAAATTCGGGCAACCGAGCCGAGTCTGTTCCCAAATTTTTAATTAAATATCTTGGCAATCCCGGATAAAACCGGAACCTTCTCAAGAAAATGTGTTTTCTCATAATTAGAAGTGTTTTTAAAGTTTTGTCCCAAAATATAGTGTTTGAAGTTTGTTATGAAATTAAATGTTTTTTTATTTAGAAAGTGTTTTAGTTGGGCTTCTATACCTAGAAGATTGCCTGAGGTTGCATACTTTATTTATCAATTTTTTTTAAATAAAATTTTAAAGCACATTCAAAGCAAGGTTGCCGAAATCACAGAATAATCTTTAATTTCACAGAATTTTGAGAAAAAAATCATCACAGAATCTGTATCATAGATCACAGAACTTTGGATTTTTTTTACAAATTTCACAGAATTTTGTTATTTTGTTCGTTTTTATTCAAAACTGTACACTTTCATGCCAAAATTTTTCTATGATTTCTTACTCCAATTTGTTAAAATGTGATGAGCTTGGTAGCATTCATAAGTTTTATCCAAAAATAATGTTTAAAAAATTGCTGTTTGTTTATGTTCGACATGACTTTTCAATCGAATTCATGGAAATAGTGTCACAAAAAAAACGCCACAGATTTTTGGTTTAAATCACAGAAAAACAGAATTTATTTTGGCATCCTTGTTTCAATCAAAGAGTCTTTTAAAACTTTTCAGCCAGCTTGTGGAATTTAATAGAACATTGCTCGAAAATTATCTGTAATAACAAGTATGGCCATTTTTAATTTAACTAACATCTATATTTCTTAAACACTCAACTTCACTTCAACTCCAGCTAACAACCGGTTCAACAAACAAAACATCTCGATTTAAACCTTAGCCGAAATTAATTAGGCTTTCCCATTCCAAAATCCGTGGTGTCACTTTTATTTCAATGCATCTAATGAATGTGACATTCACTTTCGGTTTTTATGAATAAACTTGGACACTTTAAACGCACTATAATGCGACGCATTTTTTTTTATTCGAGACACGTGTGAATATCTAACATTGAATGTGGCGCGACTCAAAGCATTTTGTTCAAAGTCGCTGTCCGCTTCCGGACGAAAGATCATTACCAAGGTCATTGGCGCTAGGAATATTTTTTTCACCTATTGTAACAACACCTTAAAAGTGAAAACCCGAAGGGTGATCGTAAAACGATTTATGCTACTTGTTTTTTTTTTGTTCGGTTCCTATTATGTGGGAAAATTGCGACAAAACTCGCTCACTTCTTAGGGCGGAGACTTACCGGACGGAATAGACCTTTGATTTCACCTGTCCTCTTCAATGGATGGACAAAAGTGCCATTTGAATGGGATATGTATCTACTTAGGGCTTTTGTCGGCTCTCAATAACAATCGCTCGAGGCCACGCAAGAGGTGTTTATTTTTATCTACTTTTGGACAAATCGTAAACGAAGGAATAATAGCAGTGACTTCACGATTAACACGTGTTATTCAACCTGGGGTTGCTTTATAGCTGTCTCCGGAAAATGAGAAGTTTGGATCTTAAAAATCGAAAAGGTCAATGCCCTTTTCTAAATACAGAAGCTGCAAAGCATCAACATAAAACAGGCTCACATTATGAGGTCTAACATTAAGTGGCTTTTTTAATGTTTGGCGAGACGGCTCCCAGCCGTCCCAATGTTGTCCACCATTCTTTGTACAGAATAAGAAAATTTATAGGTTTATTATAATTCAATTTGAAAAGTTTAACATCATATTGAAATGTCACTAGAAAAACGGTGATTAAGGGATCGATATTTAATTTTTTTTACGTTACACGGAGTCAGTTAATAGGTTTAGCATATTTCTCGAATAACCAATTGAAAACTGCTTCATATAGTCAAAAAACCGCCCCATTCGCTAACCAAAGCATATTGGAGAACTGTTTCCCTTGAATGGCATTGAAAGCATTGACATTTGTGGAAAGGTCGCACTTGAAATAAAGCTCGCAATATCGTTACACATCTATCAGAGGAGCGAAAAATGGCTCATAAATCCCGTTCACTAGGCCAAGTCTAAATACATAGTCTACCTCCCAATAGATTTTCAGCTGAAACGTGTAGGCGTTTGTTCTCCCTCTCAGGTACACATACATATTTGTAATAAATCGATCAATCGATTGTGAGTTCGACGCAATCGCAAACTTCTTCAAAACTTCATTCATTCATCGTATAAACCGGTCCACTAATAACAGTAATCGACGACGCCGTTTCAAATGGAGAGAGTCCTTCGGTTTGATCGCTGGGAGATAAAATTAGCGAAAAAATACAATCCATAATCACACATCGGCAGCTCCAGCTCCAGTACGGCCCCGCTAAAATGTGTAACTAATAAAATAATTATACTTTGTTCATCGAGAGCGATTAGACTGTACATTATAGTGCTTGGTAGTAGTTTCTTAGGCGTTATGAGCGATCTCCGGACTTTTGCCAAGAACTTGTTTAAGGTATGGTTTTCTGTTTTACTGCAGCTTAACTCGGGAGGTGGCATTTGAAGACTCTAAAACAAAAAAAAAGTTTTCCTCCGATTTCGATTGAACTTTACCAGTTTTATGGAGCTTGAAGCGCCATCACCCGGCAATAAACGTCGCCATTAGCTAGACATCAACAACGCGAGTTCAGGAGGTTACTTTAGAGCTTTTCGTAGATTCTTGGAGTTCTGAAACGTCGATTGTCGGACAACTGGCTATTTATTTCTATGTGAGGAACATAATTGAAAGATTACGTCAACAATTGGGAACCGCCCCACCCTTTCGTCTGTTTGTCTGTTGATAAAAAACCGTTTGATTCGAAATTGAATTGAGCCATACTAGATGAATGCTCGGGTATTGATCGGTTTAGGCATTCAGAGCGAGAACAGTAGCCACCAAAGATCAAAATAATCTCGACGCTAAGCGCGCTTTGCTTTAAGGCTTAATTCTCTAGCTTACTTTAAAGGTCAGACTAATGGGATTCATTCACAACCAGCTGAGAGTGAGTCGTAAATTATGGCAAAATAATGCTTGTTAGAGTTAATATGTATCGATTATCATGGAAAATTTCCGGGATTGAATTATGGTTTCAATATGTCATCTACCTGCAACTTTTTATTATTTGATATTTGGGAAAAAACTGATAACCAATCTAACGAGATGATGAGATTGTCTCGATAAAGTTTTTGAAAACTGAGTTTTAAATTATGTTCTAAATGTATTGATTTTTATGGGAATTTTTGACACCCTCACCAATTACAGATCCTTTTCCTAAACATCAAAATTCAGAATAAAATAGGAAGACTTACTTTTGAACATCACAATCCTGAGCCTGAAACCGAATACCAACTCAAATACAAAAAACGATCAAAGATCTTGCAGAGGTTAGATTCTGCACTGAGGTAAATATTACCAAAAATTCAAATTTATTTGACCAAGTCCTAAAATGCCCTTATTTCCCTTAAATATTGCCCTTATTTCCCTTAAATATTTATCCAAAAACCCAATCAAGAACCACAGTTCGGAAGAAAGTTTTTTAATCTATTTTCAAAATTTTGATTTGCTTGATCTTACATTTTAAAATCTAGATTGTTTACCCAACGGTTAGATCTTAACCGGATTTGACATAATTTATTAAAATATTGAAAACTCAATTAAGAATTTAAATTAACATGGAAATTACATTCTTTAATTATAAATATTGCGAAAATTGTGGAATTTATGAATTTTTGTTGTTTGCATTTTCACTTTCCTAAGAATATTAACACCAAAGAAGAAAACCGCTCTTTTTTAAAGTTCCGAGTTATGGATTTTCTTGACTATGTTTAAAACGTGTTTCGAAAATTCAACTACACCGTTGATAAATCAAAGTTAGTTTGAGTGACTAGACATAATATCAAGGGAAATTGAAATGCAGTGAGCATTTAAAAAAAAGTTTAAATATAATATTATTTCTTTAGATGTTCAAATAAAAATATTGAAAACTTCATGGCTGTAAAATAAGTTTTGAATTTTGAATAAGCCTGTATGTCCTGTACACATTAAGGATCGGGAAAAAATCTTAGCTGAAAAACACGGAAATTCAGCTTCTTATTTGTCGGCAACCACTAAACCAAATTTTTCAAATTGGGTTTGTTGAGTGAATTGAGTTTCATTATCAAATTATAACATTTGAGTTATGCTTCCAAGTGTGGCACAAACGCGGAGATTTCTCGTAACAAAAAATAATAGAATAAATAATAATAGAGAAATATTTCAAGTACACAAAGCTGTCTTAGTTTTTTTTTTGTTTGTCCCTATCTGAGATAAGGCAGTTTTAAAATACATCTTTTTGATTGATAAAAACTCATAACTAACAATTGCTTCAAGATTTGCTGTCTAAGACAAAAAATCTGTTATTTTTCTTGTACATAAACGTGAAAAGTTTTATTCCATACAATGAATTATATTTTCAAAAAAAAAAGATTGATTGATAATATGAGGACAGAGTTTACATATAAAGTGTGCAAGTGAAAGATGCAAAATTTCACTGACGCTCGGCGCTAGCTCTATGCCAAATAATGCGCTGAAACATGCATCTTAAGCCAATAACGTTAGAATATTGAGAACCCATAGTTGGATTAAATGCTGAATTTTCGGTGTACGATTTGATTAAATTGTTGAAACAAAAACATTACAACAGGGAAGCTGAACTAAAATCAATTTTAAAAGGTCTATTCTCTTTGAATTAAATTTCAAATATGTTAAAGTAATTTTTTTTTCTAAATTCTGAGTCAATATTTCCAGAATCAAATTCAAAAATATTAAAGCAAATCCGCAATCCGCAATAAGCTCTTTTGAGTTTCGAGGTGCACATTCCACAGTCAAGAACAAAATGATTTGATTATGGATTTTCAACATCAAACTAGAAGCAAATATAGTGATTCTAAATCTGGATTGTAAACTTAAATTAGTCTAAATTTTGAAAATGGATTAAAAAAAATCCATTAAACTAAACAAAATTCTAATTCAATTGCAAAACTCATTTTCCACATCATCATTTGAAGCTAAAAACAACGATTCAACCTAAAAACTTTAACATAAAGGGAAACCTCGTTGCCTGAGTTCAGGATCAATCAATCAATGATCAATGTTTTTTATTAAAAAAAATAAATATCTTTTTTTTTAATATTTAAGAGTTTAAAGGTTCCAATTAAAATTTTAATTCTGAGTCAAAATGGCTTTAGACCCCTCTAAAGGTAGTTATAGTAAACTAGGATTATTTTAAGCACTGGGATAACACATTGATAAACATGTAAAGTTGTGATACTCTTATGAATCTCAAAACTAGTCAAAACTGTTTCGGCTTGTATGTATATCAAGCTACAATAATGTAAAGTAACTGTATAACTTGGAAAGTTAGAAGAAGAAGTGGAAAGTTAGAAAAAAGTCTGTCTTAATTTTCAAGTCCTTAAGAAGATTAATTACTCAACTTTTTAAAGGTATAGTTTTCGTTTAATTTTATTGGGAATTCTCTATGAGGGTTAGTTAAGTTCGTTTTTCCTCGGGTAAACCTGAATGGGTCAAAAAAACATAATTAACCTTCCAAAGCTGTTCGGATCAATGTTATCCGAAAAACACTTTCAAATCATCATTATCATCATTCCAAAATACTGGAGAACAGAGATTTTTTAGAAACCCTTTATTTCTATGGAAATGATAAACAAATTAATGAGAAAAACCTAAAAATTGAGTCTCCAAAAATCGGTTGATTGAGAAATGAGATACTGCAAAGCAATGCCATTATTAGCTGTATTTTGTTTAAAGCAACGATTTTTATACATCGTCGGATAGATGTATTTTTACAATCCTAAAAATCAATGAAGCACTTAAATGTAGCAATGTTATCATAAATTATAAATAATTAAAAAATAAAATTATTTTTTTGGGACTTTTTGGCTTTCTTACAGGAAGGCATAGCGAACGGTCAGTTGGTGCTATCATTAATTAAGGATCCAAGACCCCACTTTATAAACACCAATCGACTCAACTCGACGAGTTACGAAGATGTCCGTGGATTTGTATGTTCCAATTGCAATTTTGTAACATAGTGTTCTCCTATTCTGGGTTTTACGATTTTGATGAATTTAGTTTAAAAAAAATGGATTTTTCTTCCTGTAGGTCATATCTTAAAAACAAAACTGTTCAAAATTGTTCTATTCCATAGTAAATATCATGCTTATGTTGGCTCCAAAAATGGTATCTATTTGCTCAGCAGCAGTAGCCAGCAGTCGCTAAATTTATTACGGAGGCAATCGAAAATTTGACAAAAAGTTCATCAAACAGCCGAGAATCGATCCCACGCCATCTAATATGAAAGTTTAGGAGGCTAACCCCTTGACCACTAGTCTCTCCACTAGCTCTCAAACTTAAACAGTTAGAAATATTTTGATAGTAAATGAACTCGATGAATATCAGTTCGCTTATCCTCCATTATCTTATCCTTCTTTAATCATAATCTTTTTTCTAGATCAATCATATATATCTAATTCAGAAATAAGGAATCCATTTTTGAGTCATATGTTTCCAAAGATAATTTACACTCTGTAAGAAAGCTTCCAATCCACTGTTAAGTATAGAAAATCGGGTTTTTTTTTATTCGGAACCATCTGCAGATAACCTGGTAAAAACTTACTACTTAATTTTGAATTATTAAAAAAAAACAAGAATAAATTACCTACAATCTAATATCATCAAAATAGGTTAACATTTGCCAGGGTGACGCCAATAAACTACAGGTCAAATTTTCTCAAAACAAATATTTTGCGATCAGTTTTGGAGGGTTGAGCCGCAAGGTTTGAATAAAAAAAATAAAATAAAACAAGAATAGTGAAAGTAGCATGAAAAGGAAATTTATTTGGTTTTCGAAGGTAGTTAAAATAATCAAATATATTTTTGTAAATCTAAATTAAATTAATCATCGTAATTTTAAAACACTTTAAAATATACTCCAATTTAAAATTTCTGAACTTTCTATTAAAATTCAAGGTAATGTTTAAAAGCCATACTCTTCTTGAATAACCCGTGACTGCAGCGTTGTCAGATCTACGGATTTCTCCGTAGATCTACGAATTTTAAGCATTTCTACAGAGCTACGAATCAATGCTCAAAATCTACGGACTTTCAGCATTTCCTACGGATTATCGAAAAATTTATGGGATTCTGCGGATAAACGAAATTTCTAACTGACGACCAAAAATAAAACCAGCACATTTTTCGATTTTCGTTCAACCTACGGACTTGAGCGGGTTGCAATCTGGCAACGCTTCCGTGAGGTACAAAGTCTTCTTATCACTGTTTTGGAACTGTGTAAATAACATTGTGTCCAAAAGTGTCATCATGAGAAGTTTGAATAATTCGCTTTTTCCGCTAAATGAACACCATTTTACTAACAAAGTTAATAGTTTTTGTATATAGTAAACTCGAATCACTGCATTTTTACGAATTTTTATCTCTATTTACCCCATATCAAGACACTTATATGAAAATAAAATTATGCATACTGAAAAGATTTCAAAAATCTTAAGAGGTTTATTCTAATATGACCGTTCAAATTAATAAATTTGAATTGAAAATTTTCAAAAACATTAGAAGTAAACGATTTTGTGGTGTAAAAATTACAACTTCAACTAACAAAATATAAAGGCTATTTTAGTAATTGGAACTGATGACTTATTCATTAAATAAAAATTGCAAGTGTAAGCGCAGCTCGTAGAATATCACGAAACAAATTGACTTGGCACATTAAATTGCAACAACCAAAACGATTTATTGATCCCTGGTGTATTCTCCTCTGTGCTCTTCCAAAACAAAAAAAAAAACTAAAATTTACAATCGATGATCGATGAATTCGTATGATGGCTCCTTCACTGACAAACATATGTTCCTATGTTGTATGGAGTAGAGCCTCGATAGATGTTCTAAATTAAAATATCGCCCCCGGGCAAATCGTGCGGCTCGCAAATCATCGGCGTCCACTCGCCCCTCGGCGCAGGCCCAGACCCAAGCTGCTTCAGGGAGATGTTTTCGTACTTACTGGTACTGGTTCCTTGAAATTGAGGTAATGAATTAGAGTTAGAGCTACACTCAGAAGAAACATACAGAGGTATCCCTGCGCCAAAACTCGAGCAAGCGCTCAGCGGGTGAGAATAATTGAATTATTTATGACCGCCCATTGGCGAACTCGCTCGTTACGATCAAAACGACTAAGGCTCGTTAGGAAGCGTGAAAATCATTGGCCAGGCAGCGGCGTTTTGAGAAACTGGGTTAGCGTTAGCTGGGTCCAGAGAACGTTCAAGAAGTCGTCAGTCGGGGGTGGAAGATCTCGTTAACCGACTGAGAGGCTCTGAAGCGGTGGCGTCTTCAATGAATGAACGAATGGTTGGTTCATAGGTGAAAAATAATTCATTTCTGTGCTTCGATGGAGCAATCCCGGAGGCTGCAGTTCAGTGAGGTATCTTGGCACCCGAGGAGCCCTGTTTCTAATTTGAAGATGATAGCCTGTTTGCATCCAAACTGCCCACAGATGTTGCTCAGAGGTAAAACGAACAATTACTCATAGTGCTGGAGGATGCGGAGAAGATTTATACTCAGTACCAAGTTTGGTTTTGGAAAATGACAAAATTGACAAAAATAAAAAAAAATAGCAGAATGACAAAATTGAAAAAAATTGCAGAACAAAAACGACAAAAAAAAAGTAAAAAAAAAATATTACAAAAATGAAACAAATGACAAAAATGACAAAAAAAAGTAAAAAAAAAATTACAAAAATGAAACAAATGACAAAAATGACAAAAATGACAAAAATGACAAAAATGACAAAAATGACAAAAATGACAAAAATGACAAAAATGACAAAAATGACAAAAATGACAAAAATGACAAAAATAACAAAAATGACAAAAATGACAAAAATGACAAAAATGACAAAAATGACAAAAATGACAAAAAAGGCAAAAATGACAAAAATGACAAAAATGACAAAAATGACAAAAATGACAAAAATGACAAAAATGACAAAAATGACAAAAATGACAAAAATGACAAAAATGACAAAAATGACAAAAATGACAAAAATGACAAAAATGACAAAAATGACAAAAATGACAAAAATGACAAAAATGACAAAAATGACAAAAATGACAAAAATGACAAAAATGACAAAAATGACAAAAATGACAAAAATGACAAAAATGACAAAAATGACAAAAATGACAAAAATGACAAAAATGACAAAAATGACAAAAATGACAAAAATGACAAAAATGACAAAAATGACAAAAATGACAAAAATGACAAAAATGACAAAAATGACAAAAATGACAAAAATGACAAAAATGACAAAAATGACAAAAATGACAAAAATGACAAAAATGACAAAAATGACAAAAATGACAAAAATGACAAAAATGACAAAAATGACAAAAATGACAAAAATGACAAAAATGACAAAAATGACAAAAATGACAAAAATGACAAAAATGACAAAAATGACAAAAATGACAAAAATGACAAAAATGACAAAAATGACAAAAATGGCAAAAATGACAAAAATGACAAAAATGACAAAAATGACAAAAATGACAAAAATGACAAAAATGACAAAAATGACAAAAATGACAAAAATGACAAAAATGACAAAAATGACAAAAATGACAAAAATGACAAAAATGACAAAAATGACAAAAATGACAAAAATGACAAAAATGACAAAAATGACAAAAATGACAAAAATGACAAAAATGACAAAAATGACAAAAATGACAAAAATGACAAAAATGACAAAAATGACAAAAATGACAAAAATGAAAAAAATGACAAAAATGACAAAAATGACAAAAATGACAAAAATGACAAAAATGACAAAAATGACAGAAATGACAGAAATGACAAAAATGACGAAAATGACAAAAATGACAAGAATGACAAAAATGACAAAAATGACAAAAATGACAAAAATGACAAAAATGACAAAAATGACAAAAATGACAAAAATGACAAAAATGACAAAAATGACAAAAATGACAAAAATGACAAAAATGACAAAAATGACAAAAATGACAAAAATGACAAAAATGACAAAAATGACAAAAATGACAAAAATGACAAAAATGACAAAAATGACAAAAATGACAAAAATGACAAAAATGACATAAATGACAAAAATGACAAAAATGACAAAAATGACAAAAATGACAAAAATGACAAAAATGAAAAAAGTGACAAAAGTGACAAAAAATGACAAAAATGACAAAAATGACAAAAATGACAAAAATGACCGAACTGACCGAGTGACAAAAATTATAAAAATGACAAAAATGAAAAAAAATACAAAAACTGTAAAAAAAATTATAAAAATGATAGATTTTAAGTTAAGAATTGAGGTTCAGAATTCAGGGATAAATTTTTTGTTAGCCTGATTTTCTTTTCTTGATGCAATAAATTCTATGAGAAAATCAGATGAAGATTTTATCAAGTGAAACCTTTAATTTTGCATCATTACTTTTTTATGGACGAGTTCAGAAATTCCAGGAGTTAAAATTTCCTAATCAGACCTTGAGTGTCAATTTGACACTCCTCGCTTAAAACCGCTATATCTCTCTTGTTTCTCAACCAATTTTAACAAATTTTTATAGTTTTGGAAAGCTTTTAACGTAGCTCAAATATGTGTTTCTCAGACACTATTTACCTACAACATTTTAGTTTTCCGTTATTCACAGTCAACGAAATAAAAATCCGAAAAACATGCTTCGGAAAAAGACTGTAGATCAGCTGTGGAATGCTCAGAAAAAATTATACTTCATGTCCTAGAAAGCTGAAGTTAGAAGCTGTACGTTGCAAATAAGAATATATTTTTTTGAAATTTTTAAAAATCATGATCACAAAAAATGTCAAAAAGTGTTGTAAATACCAACCGTACTTTTCAATAATTAAAACGCAAAATTGTTGGAGTTACACCAAAGGAATTTTGAAAAAAGGATTAAAAACTTGACGTAATTTGCTATATTTATGCAATTTTTGATTGTCAAAATTCGAAAAACTGATTTTTTTAGGTATTCTCCAAAGAAGCTGTTTTTTAACTTTTTGTCAATTTGCCATTTCTTAGATCTTCTCTTGCACTTGAATTCAATTTTGAACTGGATTTTGAGTATAATAAGGCAAGATCTTCGCAATAAGTTTATGTTCTTAAGAAAGCCAATTTCATACCGATTCTAGTGGTGTAATTGCATAAGCGCTTCGATACTTTTATTACGCAAGGCACTTTAAAAAAAAAAAGTTAAAAAATTGCAAGCAGACTACCTTTCTTATGAGGGAATGAATTTAAATTTCAGTTGACCTTTGAAAAAAAAAAAAATATTTTACTATATGACTTTATTTCTTCAATAGGTTTTTTGATATTTTGTAGAGTAGAATGCCCTACAAAAAACCTTATAATTGTATTGAAATTATTCAAAACAAGTAATGAGATCGCTTAACAGTTTATCAACTTCTGACCCATTTCATTCTTTACCCTCCGCGATAAATAATCGCCTTAAGGTAGTCAGCAGCAGATTCGCCTTAGAGTATGCAACTAATCGTTTGCGCGTTTCGTTCGAGTAAGCTGTCCGTTTATGAGCGCGCAACTTCAAAACGAAGATCGCCCGGCTAGTCAATGTTGGTTTATGGTACAAAGTTAGGGTGGTATCGATCACTCAGTTTGTTTTTGCTCTGTTTTGATCGATGGGTACGCACCTCCGTCGTCGTCGTGAAGCTTGTTTCGATCCGGCAAAGTCAGGTTTTTGGTGTTTCTGCAGCTTAGAAAAAAAAACGGAAAAGCAAACAACAACTCAATCGAGAGGTTAATCTTGAGCGTAAGTAATGTCTTAATTAGAAAATGGGTTTATTTTTGTTGGTGGGTGGACATTTCGTACTCTGGTGGTCTTATTGATTGAATTCGTAAGTGAATATTTAGTTGGCCAAAAAATTTAAACTTCACTTTTGTTTCTAAAAAAAACAATGATATTAAAAAAATGATTTTTTAAACTTAATCTGGAATGAGTTTTTGTCTAGAGAGCTAATCTTTAAACTTAGAGTTTCACGTGATTCAATAACTGGTCTTCGTTAATCCCGCGTTAAGCATTCAGCTATCAGCGTTAGTAATAACTGGGCATATTTTATAAGAGAATGAAACCCTGCCCAAACCTTTCGAAACATCAACAAAGCCCCCGAAAATAAATTAAGGCGCCACATTGCCTCTCCCATTCCTGGTGGGGCCCTACAATAAGCCAAAACTGAAAACCAAACAAACTCGGCGCAACTTAATATTAAATGCTGCTCCTCTTCCGTTGCGCTGCTGCTGGCAGCAGGAAAGCCCAAAAAATCGAAAAAAAAAACTAACCTTATGCTTGAGTCAGTGCAGCAGCTGCTGACTCATCCATATCTGGTTCAGGTGATCCGGGGGAGCGGATCATTTCCGATTTTTGTTTTCTCACCTTCTACGTTCTCAAAAATGCTTAATCTTTGCTTCAGATCCAGCTCCAGCGACAGGGCTTTAATGATTACTAAACCGGGCACCGCACAGTCCTTTGGGTTGAGACCTTAAGTCAAGACACGCGTTCCGGGCTGCGTTTTGCTCGAGTAATATCATTTGGAAATTGATTCGTTTTTTGTTTAATTTTTTAATAAATTGTTTTACTCATAGTTGTTTTTCATTTTTTTTTTGCAGGAGTAATTCCAAGGCTTCGTATCTGCCACGGCAGCCACGAGACAAACTTCATTCCGATCCGGACCATGGCAGCTACAAGTTGACGTTGACTTCAAACGAGGACAGCATCAACCATAACGACGTCTTCCCGGAGGAAATCATCACTTCGTCAAAGTGTAACCTGCCCGATGTGCTGCCTCCGGGAGTGAAATATTCTCTCTACTCGGCCAACAACAATAACAATAATAACGGCGCCTCGGCCAATGCCAATGGGAAATCGATCGTTGTTGGCAAGCCCCCGAAAACGATTCCTCACAGTGCACCGATCATTTCGACCAACAGCCTAAAATCGATGTTCAATTTCACACCGCAATCGCAAACGCAGCAAAATCAGGTCACACCTCCGAGTGCCTCCTCACCGGTGACCCCACCGCCGGCCTACAGCCCCCAAAAATCACCCTCGCTGCCCGGGAGCCCCACCAGCCAGGTTTCGATCCAGAGCCCCAAATACACGTCCCAGTCGACGTTCGACCTCAAGAAAACGCAAATCCTCGATTCGGCCTATCTCTCAACACAAAGCTGCCAGGCCCAGATTGGCATACCAATTGGGCAGCAGCAGCCACTGGCCGATCCGATCAATAGTAGCAATTATCTCAACCATCCGCCGCAAAGCACCATCACCAATACTTCTACTGGCAGCCAGCAAACTGTAAATAATTATAATGAAATTTCCGAAAAGCTCGATATCTCGGAACCAAGTCCCATCTGCGCCTTTACTGAGCAGCCAGTAGCGAGTGCAGAAACGCACCACAACCACCACACCGAAAGCGTCTCGACGTCTTCGTCTCCGTTCATCGATGATGAAAGCCCCTCAGTGGTGAGCCAGGAAGATCACGAAGCACCCATCATCAGTAGCAATAACATTAGCTTAGCAGAAGTAAACCACGCAACTCCCTCGGTGGCTCCAGCGGACCCGAACGAAACCACGTGCTCCCAGGAACTGTCCACCAACACTCCCACGGCGGCCGTCGTCCTAACTACCACGTGCAATTCCGTCTCGCTAGAACGAGCCACCAAGGAAATCAACCTAGCGGAACCACTGCCGCCACCCGAAGAAGAAAACCCCCCAGAAACCCACAACCAACAAACGCCACCACAACAACTCCAAAGAACGGAAATCGTTCTGCGGGTGGCAGCCCCTACCTCGGAAGCCTCCTCGCAAACCGAAGACGATCTCAACAACAACACCCAGGCGGACGCCAACCTACCCCGGCGATCGCCCACGACAACAGTCAACGCACTGTCACAATCGATCGCCAGCCAGCTAGTTTTCGATCAATCCACATCTGAATCAACCTGTGGCAGTAAACACTCGATCGGAACGTCGACGGCGTCCCCGCCGGGAACGCCCACCGGCAAGAGTCCATTCGGGGGATTTTTTGGTGCTCCACGGAAGGTCCACCCGGAGGAAATAGACTGTGATAAGCTGTCGCACGATCTGATTAGCCAACTGTCGCCCTCGGATAAGCTGCACACGATACTGGGTGAGTCGACTGTCTTTACTTACTAGCATTGAACTCGAGCACAAAGTTGAGCATTGGTAGATTATTTAGGATTTCCTTTTTTTCAATATTCTTGATTAAAGTGTACAATAATTTGGAGTATTATCAGATTATTACAGAGAACAGACGTGTAAGCTAGCTCACGATACTTGTGTAAACATTCCAATGAACTTTCTGAACCAAATTTTGTTTTTTTTGATGGGCGACAAGATGTCTCCAAACACATCAAAGAAAATTGTCAAAACAAAACTGCGAGAAAAAAAACAACATAATTTTAGACCATGGGTTGCCGCGGGCCACACATGAATGTTTTTGGAATTTACAAAAAATACCTAAACTGAAAACAACTACTACATTCAAAACACAAGTCTGAGAAATCTTAAAGAATCTCTTTGAGTTCGTTTAAAAATATGTTCATGAGAGGAAACAAATTTTTGAAAATCTTATAGATCTGGTATACCTACATAATGTTATTTACCAAAACGTTACCATCACTGAATAAAGAAACAATGACACATATGTAAAGTTGGAATTTTTATATTGTTGAATTTTGTATAATATTTAACACAATATCTGTAATTTTCACCACTTATTCTGCAATGTTATCCGATTATTGTGTGGTTACTTCATACCACGGGATGAATAAGCAAACAAGTTTAAAATCCATGATAAAAAAAAAGTTATTTCATACCATTGACACTAAAAGTTTTCTCTACCTTTGCTTTGAGAAATGAACTCTAATTTCTATTTTGAGTGCTGTGTTCAAAACTTCAAACTCAAGAAATTTTCAGAGAGTTTATGTGAGAATAGTATTTGAATGTTGAACATCATTTTATAGTGATAATCATCACAAAATCTTCCATCAACTGATTCGTTCTCGAGACATGTTTATCGATCAATTCGAAGGAACTGTTTCAAACATTTTCTTCAAGCTAACCTGTGTATAACCTCTACTGTATTCAACCAAACAATTAGCTTCACTAGCATTTTTTTTCAAGAGACTTTCTAACTCGTCTTCCAATTTCAAGCTGATCAATAAATTTGTTTTCATTTTTTTCTGTTCAATCTCATTGCTATTCTTATTCGTATCTCAAACTTCAAGCCGTTACCTTGCTGTTATTTCAATTCAAAAATGCTTAACGTTTTCATTCGATCTGTAATCTCGACTCACAATGTATTGTATACTACTTTCTCTAGCTGACCTCGAAGTCTGCTTTATTACTTATTTCTTCATTCAAATCACATGAAACTTCAAATAAACATTGAAATAATTTCGAAACGTATTGAAATTCGTTCTTATCTTAAGCTGTCATTCAAACTTGCTAAGTTTTCAATGAGATGAAGTACTTAAACTGTCTTCTCAACTTGCCTTTTAAATTCTAGTTAGCCTTTGAACTCGTTCGAAGTTTCTAACAATTATTCAAGGCGTCCTCTCAACTCGCCTTCCAAATACCAAGCTGTCCTCTCAATTTGCTTGAAATTTCTATTGAATGATTCAGGCTGTCCTCTCAACTCGCCTTTCAAAGTCAAACTGTCCTCTTCACTCGCTTGAAATTTTTATCGATTTGTTCAGGCATCCTCTCAACTCTCCTTTCAAATTCAAGCTGCCGTCTCAATTTGCTTGAAATTTTTATCGATTTTTTTGGCTACCTTCTCAACGCGCTTGAAATTTCTATCGATTGATTCAGGCTGTCCTCTCAACTTGCTTTAAATTCGATTGATTCAGGCTGTCCTCTCAACTCCCTTGAAATTTCTATCGATTGATTCAGGCTGTTCTCTTAACTCGCCTTTCAATTCGAAGCTGTTCTTTAAACTCGCTTGAATTTTTTATCTTTGTTCATGGTGTCCTCTCAATTCGCCTTTCAAAGTCAAGCTGTCCTCTGAACTCGCTTGAAATATCTATCAATTGATTCAGGCTGTCCCCTCTACTCGTCTTTCAAAGTCCAGCTGTCCTCTCAATTTGCTTGAAATTTTTATCGATTGATTCAGGCTGTCCTCTCAATTCGCCTGCCAAATTCAAGCTGTCCTTTCAACTCGCTTGAAATTTTTATTGATTTGTTCATGCTGTCATCTCAACTCGACTTTTAAATTCAAGCTGTCCTATCAACTCGTTTGAAATTTCTATCGATTGATTCAGGCTGTCCTCTCAACTTGCTTTTTAAATTCAAGCTGTCCTCTCAATTTGCTTGAAATTTCTAACGATTGATTCAGACTTTCCTCTCAACTCGCTTGAAAATTTCTATCGATTGATTCAGGCTATCCTCTCAACTCGCCTTTCAATTCCAAGGTATTCTTTCAACTAGCTTGAAATTTTTATTGCTTTGTTCATGTTGTCCTCTCAATTCGCCTTTCAATGTCCAGCTGTCCTCTATATTTGCTTGAAATTTCTATCGGTTAATTCAGGCTGTCCTCTCAACTTTTCTTCCAAATTTAAGCAGTCCTCTCAATTGGCTTGAAATTTTTATTGATTGATTCAGGCTGTCCTCTCAATTCGCCTGTCTTTTTCAAGTTGTCCTCTCCACTCGCTTGAAATGTTTATCGATTTGTTCGGGCGGGCTGTCTTCTCAACTCGACTTTCAATTTCATGCTGTCCTCTCATCTCGCTCGAAATTTCTATTAATTGATTCAGGCTGTCCTCTCAACTTGCTTTTCAAATACAGCTGTTCTTTCAACTCGCTTGACATTTCAATTGCTTTGTTCAGGTTGTCCTCTTGACTCGACTTTTAATTTCAAGCTGTCCTCTCAATTGGCTTGAAATTTCTATCGATTGATTCAGGCTGTCCTCTCAACTCGCCTGTTTTTTTTTTCAAGTTGTCCTTTCCACTCGCTTGAAATTTTTATCGATTCGTTCAGCCCTTCTCAACTCGACTTTCAATTTCAATTTTATTCTTTTTTCCAAAGCGCTCTTCTCAACACATTCGGAAATTAGGCTGAATTAATTTTTTCATCGATTCCAGTTTTGGCATTATTTCGTAACCCACTCATTCGCAAAACTGATTATTTATCACAAATGGCACGTTTCCTTTTTTCCACTTTGACCGGAATAGCTTCCAAAAATCCTCCAACAACGTTGCGTTTTTTTAAACATCTTGAAGCATAATAGGTAAATAATAACTCATTTTTTCCAATTTAGCAATGGGTACTAAATAAACTGTTTGGTTTTCAACCTCGTTTGCTGAAAAAATTTTCAATGTGATTCGCGTTTGTTTTTCTTTTTTTGGTCCTTTTTTTCAAATTTCTCGGTTTTTAAGGTTCTGTCATGGTCGCCAAATGTTCAGACAGGGAAAAATCAGGGAAATTCAACAGCTTATCAGGTTGTCAGGCTGAGCCTCGCAAATCAGGCAAATAGTGAAAAACCATCAAAACTCTTCTGAGTACATTATTCAATTTTTTTTCGCTTAAATTCAAAAGAAGATGGTATGATTATGAGAACTAAGCCAAACATAAAAGCTTAAGTATTGGCAACCTGCTCTATATGTATGATAAAAATTGTTTACAATCCCGGTTTGATACTAACAAGTAGAAAAATTAAACTTCAAATAATTATATATTAAAAATAAATTGTCCTTTTGAAGGGCTTGTTACCTTCAAAAGGACAATTTATTTTCAATATATAATAATTTAAAGTTTAATTTTTCAAATATTTTTTTTCAAAAAGTAGGTATCAAAAAAAAAGAGCAGTGATAATGATAAATGATTCCAGTTATAAAATCAAAGTTTAATATTGTAAAAAAATTTGAAAGGGATTTTTTACTGGAATTTTGTTTATGGTTATGGAATATAAAATAGGGTCATTCTTCATTCAACTAGAAAGATTAGATGAGCTACGTACGTACTTCTTGAATCCAATGTTACTTATTTATGGTTTAACTAAAGTACGTTAAAAACGAATCTATTGAATCCTAAACGCTATACGCTAAATCCTATAAGCTGTACTATTCAACATTTCCACTAAGTGCTTTTTTTAAATTTAGAATTCTATCAAAATTTTTAAGGACGACAGTGAACTTGAAAACTTTGGAAATTGGGTAGGGATTCCTTTTTGTAATTTAAAGACCATGAGTTTGACTAATTCGTCTCTGTAATTATCGACAATTATGGAATGAATAAACCCAGAAGAGTTTCGATCCCTAAAAAAAATTGAAACGATTAACGTCAAATTGAGAAAATTTAATTCAGTATGTGTTTCGATTAAAATCAATGTAGATATATTTTATTCAATGAGCCGTATTTCATTCAATTTATAAATAATTCATCATCAAATGGAGATGCATTTGTATGAACACATGCATATTCTAAAATCCGTATTTCTTTGTTTTCTTTGAATACCAAATTAAAAATTGTTGCTTGGCTCGCTAGCTAATCTCATTTCTAAAATTTGGCCTGCCTGTTGAAAATGTTGGCCACTCATATTTAAGACAGTTTTGAAAAGTTCGTATGTGTTACTTGGCATCTTTCAAGAAACTCGCTGTGAAGTTTAGTAACACATTCGACCTGTTGCATAATGCAACATATCTTAAAACTTATTCCTTATTTTTTCTCAAATCTACTTCAAGTACTAAATTTTAAACAATGGAATGTAGAAGTGATGCTTGAAAGTAACCCGTTTTGAGCTGTCTAGAATCTGCAAGGTGATACTGATCGTCAAGAATGTTCTTATTTGACTGGACATAGCCAATCCTCTGATAATCGTTTAAAAAGTGCTGAAATATATTCCAAAGCTGTCAGATATTTACACTTGTCTCAAAAAGGCACAAATAAAGCATTCCAAAAATTTGATCAGTAACAATTTAAACATATGACACTGTTTCAAATCAATTTTTAACGTATTTTTCTCATGACAGTATTTTAAATTTAACACACTTTTTTGAAGAATTTTTGTTCGAGATTGTACGTCTGTTCTCTGTGGGATATGGTGGTAATTTTAAATCTAAATCTAAATCTGGAATCTGAATCTAAAATCTGAATCTGAAATCTGAAATCTGAATCTGAAATCTGAATCTGAAATCTGAATCTGAAATCTGAATCTGAAATCTGAATCTGAAATCTGAATCTGAAATCTGAATCTGAAATCTGAATCTGAAATCTGAATCTGAAATCTGAATCTGAAATCTGAATCTGAAATCTGAATCTGAAATCTGAATCTGAAATCTGAATCTGAAATCTGAATCTGAAATCTGAATCTGAAATCTGAATCTGAAATCTGAATCTGAAATCTAAATCTGAAATCTGAATCTGAAATCTGAATCTGAATTCTGAATTCTGAATTCTGAATCTGAAATCTGAATTTGAAATCTGAATCTGAAATCTGAAAACTGGATCTGAATCTGAAATCTGAAATCTTGGATCTTCGTAGTTTGAAAGCTATTTTTCTTATCGAAAAATTAATTTCGTTTGCATTTGGTGAATGAATCTCACTTTTTCTCTACCAAACGCAATTTCCCTTTCGATTTGAATCTCATCAATCCCTTTCAAGAAATAAACGTTAGGATAATAGAGTTTATCTATTCAAAAACCCTTTTACAATCAATCAGTTGTGGTCGTCAATTTTCTCTCTCATCGGATGCTCCACACAAAAACAGCCATACAGTAGGTAGTAAGTACCGATTGAATAGAAACTATCGGCAATTCAATCTGCTCTACTTTAGCCAAAAAAGCGAATTAATTTTCACCCAATTTATATTACTTATTCAGAAGAGGCGTCCGTTCCATCGCGATGGGGAGGGAAATAAAAATTTCGTCGATCGCTTGCTTGATCAACCGATCGGTCGATCGAGCAGCCTCCGGGCTCAAAGAGCGTAAATCCGTTTCGCTGAATGGAAACTGAAAGACCCAAATGGTTTGTTTTCATGCTGCAACCACAGTTGAGATCAATTTTTGCTCGTTTTGATTGAAAGAAGAATCCAAAACAGCGAACCTTCGTATTGAACGCCCAAAACCCAAATAATTGCTAATGCGCATGAGGGTTGTTTGTTACCTGAACAATGATTTCACTGTGGGAAAAATATTTAAAAAAAAAAAAACAAAACATGTAGAAAAACAACAAATTGTTCAACTCGTTTAAAATATTTTGACAAAAATCTAAACTATGTTTATTAACGAACCTACATTAACTTTAAAAAAATTGCATAAGTTGGTAAAAAATATTTCATTGCGAAACCAATGTGCTCGAGTTCAAATGAACTTTAAACGGCTCCATCTCGATAATTTGGAAAAGTGCATCCAATTGAAACCTCCGAAAACAGAAGCTCATTATCAAAGTAGAGTAAAGTATAATTTTTGTAGACCAATAGATCGCATAACGATTGCTTGTAGTGCTATAACCCCTAAATGCTAATTTTTGGTTTTCCCCCTTTTATTTTTTATTTTTTCTATAAATCATCTTATCGCTACCCCGTGTAAATCCTTCCTCACACCCGTGCAGCCCCCAAAACGTTCAAATCGTCCTCGGATTATGTTTCTGACCTGTTCAACATCCAAATAGCGCCCCGACCGATGAAGAAGGATGCCTCAACGGCAACACCGGAAGCTAGCCCGCAGAAAAGGTAAAACGCATATTTTTTTAATTGATCTACTTAATCAGTCCTTAATTTGATATTTTTTTGATTTTATTACAGTCCCATGGACATTCTCACCACCAGTTCCAGCTACTTCCAGGTGTCGGAACCGAAGGCCAAGCTGATGACCCGGTACGGCCGGGAGATGACGCTGATCAACGGGGACTGCTGTGATTTGACCAAAAAGAAGGTAAGTGATGTTTAATGTGAAAATTGGAGTCATGCCGTTTTGTCCTGTTCAAAGGTTCTTCATCACAATACAGTCACCTAAAACATTAGCTGATACAGAAAGTGAATTTTTGTTTAACATTATTTTTGTGGTATCTTTTGTGGGACAGTTTGGCGCGCATGGAGCTTCTTGAACTCTTATAAAAATCATATTTGGATGATGTCTTTTCCATAAAGCTATTTATTTTAACTTAGCATGAGGGATTCGTTCCTTCAGGGAAGATGCTCCCAGCCGAGTCGAATCTTTCCAAGACAAAACTGGCATTTAGGTTAAAAATAGTCCAATAAATAAACGATCGTGTTATGAGGAGAATTTTTGAAAAACGATTACCGAAATGTTTGATCGGGTAACTTAAAAAATACGGAATGATATAGAAGTAACAATTGATTGAATCTTTGAATTCAACCACTGTTTTTCAGAAAGTTCCCAATAGCTACCAAAAACATTGCCATTCTCCACCAGAATTCATCCTCTAATCTGTATTTTGAAAACATTTGGATGTTTTCCCCAAAAATATGTCGTCTATTCTGTGTCACCATCGGTTTCATTTTTTTGTGACGTTCTGTCAAGTGATATAGCTTCCAATAAAAAAAAATTTCGACTTTAAATTTTGGGCACCACGTGTGCCATAATGTATAATATGAACCCCCAACTTCGGGATGAATATGCCGAAGCTGAAGCTTAAAATCCCTTGAGAAAAAAAAATGAACCACCAGTTTTCAAATCAAGTCTATTTGTAATAATGTTTTCGGTTGCCTGAAGCCATCAAAGCTACTCGCAATTTTCAATTGTTCAATGTTATGACAAATTGAGCCGATTGTCCTCCTTCGACACAATTCAAAATATTAGACTTTTCATCACTCCATCACATTTTCTGCATAATGGCAAGATTTCAAGTCCAACCAAAGCAGAGAATCAACTTTGTTAAACCTATTTAAGTGCTTCGCAGGCAAAATGGTCGCATTTTAAGGCATTCTTCTTCATATTCTCAGCCATTCATCGTGTCCATTGTTATGAAACACTGACTGGATAGCAGCTTCCATAGATCGACAGACATCAAATTTTTCAGTTCATTCCTTGTTTATCTCCGGAACATCCAGGCGAAACTTGTCAACGAAAAGTTTTTGGCTTGAAACCTTCCAGGTGCCCGCTAAAGAGTTCGTTTTGCTGTCAATTACGACATTTTTCAAAATATTTCTCCGCTAACTGTCCATATATTTTTCGCACGATTTGACCACCGTATTTTGTTTATTTCATCAGTGGAGAGCTTTATTATTTACCTTGTAGAAATTAAGTTAGTCAGTCAGAAAAATATATGTTTTTTATCACTTTCCCCTATTGATATTTTTGGATTGCGCTTGATGAAACCTCTTATATTTCTTAACTTCATGGAATCAATCATCTTCATTTTTATTCAAATTTTTACTCTAGGACTCTTTAAACGATAAACCACATGAATTTTGTTCGAATAGTTGATTTCCAACTGTCAGTGTTCGGCATCGCTAATTTAAAAATTAGCGGCGCTAATTAAATCGCTAACTCATTCAAATTTAGCGATCGCTAATTAAAACCGCTAAATGAGCGGAAAAAGTTATCGCTTCAAGCTTAAAGCTCTAATCGCTAACTGTTGACTAACAATAACGTAAACAGCATGGAATACGGTTGAATCTCTATTCGTTTGCTTAAATACTTTACAAACATAGTGCAGATTGTTTATTGTGCCCAGTCTGTTGAAAAATCTTTAACCAGGTTTCACTTTTTTTTTCAAACTTTCAAAATAGTAACGCAAAATTCTCATGATAGGAGCATTGCCAAACATGTATCTAAAAAACTAAAAGAAATAAATAGGCAAATTCATTTCATGGTGATATTATCTTGTTTTTATTTTACCTGATTTGAAATACTTGTAAAAACTGCTTTGTGAGAAGTAAATATCTCATCCACTTAAAACAAGTTGTAAAAAGCGGATTTTTCCGGCATTTATTAATTGAGACTTGCCGTGTGAGATCTAAAAAAACTTAGAAATTTGGAAAAGCTTTTGAAAATCCATCGATTAACCTTAAAAGCACATTTCAACAAATCACCGCATGTGGACGACCATGCTAAAGTCATGTAAAATATTGATCAAGTAGGCCGTTTACTGTATTTTTGCAAGCAAAAAATAGTATCTAAAAATTGACCTTCTAACTTTGAATTAAATAAATAATGTTAAAATAGTTTAATACTGTTTAACAATATTTATTGAATTGTTTGTCTAAGAATGTTGAGAAAAGAAGTACTTAAAGAGAAAAAAAAAGTTATGAGGCACTTCTGCCCTGAGACCATTCGAAGTGACCATTTTCACTTGGAGCGCATATTGGTATAAGAATGATGCCCGATGTCTCCTTTACTTGTCAAATGATAAAAAGTCTACTTCTATCAGTAATAATTCGTGAATTTGAAACAAGTAAATGTAAGTTAGCGTACTTCATTTAGCGGAACCAAAAAATAGCGGAACTTTTTAATTCTCTAGCTCAATCAAAATTTAGCGGCAAAATTAAACCGCTAGCCAAAAGTTATCGGACTAACTAGCGATTAGCGGAATAGCGATTTTATGCCGAACACTGCCAACTGTTTTTGGGTCTCTCACTGAGACTTTTCTGGATTTATCCCGATTCTGCTCAACAAAATGTCTATGAGCTTATGAGCAATCACTTGCCAGATTTTTAGCAAATTTTGTACACATACACATCATTTTACTGAGAATTTGATCAATTTCCATTCATGTATTCAAAAGTTATTCACAAATCATAGTGTTGCATTTTATTTGAATACACTCTTTAACTGAACGCGGGTCAGTAAAACTCCCCCAAGTTTAGTTAGTTCTTTTAAAAAGTGCACAATGTAGTTTGGCTTGAAAATTTTCAGTCATTCATAAGGACGGCGAAATTTATTTTGGATCACTTTACCCAAGAAAATAAGATCAGGCATGGATCATGTCATGCCAGACATATTCCAATAATGTGAACGTAAATACCATTCACATTCACGTGATGTAAATAAATTTCACGTATGAGAAGAGTGGACAATAAATGAAATTCCGAACCAATCACTATTTTCATTTTTATACTATTATTAGTTAGCGTTTGTCATAGTACAGTATATTGAAAATAAGCTTGGCAAACAAAATTGCCAAAAATTGCACTGGTGATATTTCTCATAACCCATTTTAACCATCATGTCATGACCGAAATATTGAAAATCTCAATAATTAATGACATATTGGAAAAATCTTTCTTTACCAAAACAATCATTCATAGCATGCTTTCATTTCGAAACGATCTTAAATTAACTACATGTGAAGACAAAAATAGGTCACTAGTCGCAATTTCTGGCTCGTGACTATGACATAATCCCGTCCCTGTGAGATTTATTGGAAACACGTATTTGAAGTTGAAAAATCGCTTAACTCGGAGTATGGTAACTTAAGGTACTAGTAAGTTCAGCCCTTATCTGAAAATAATAAAATAATTTTCTTTCATAAATTTACCCTGAGTTGACTCGTAGGGTTGGATCCGAAATTAAAATTTATCGAGAAATAATAACACTCCCAAGAAATTTATTTCCAAAACCATTTTAATACTATCGCTTCCGATGCAGGCAAAATTGTCACATATTACGTTTCACTCTGTGTGATATTTTGGTTTATATCACCTCAGTTTAATACATATGAATTGTTTTAATACATATGAATATTTTTGGAGCCTCCCATATTTCTATTGAATAATGATTTTAAAAAAATGAAATAAGTCGACGAGGCACCAGAATATCAAATATTTTAGAATGTAACAGGCGTGTTGAAGCTTTTCTGGATCCTTTAATTGCATGAATTTGTTGGTGTGTAGATTAGGGTGTCCCAAAATTGCATAACTTCTGGGAATCTGTCTCACTCTCCAAATGGTAGATTAGGATGTGCAGAACAAACTTTTGTATGGGGTCGACTAAAAAAAATCATGTTTATTATTATTATTTATTTATTGTTCACGGTCTACGATAACTCAATATCACACAGACTGATTTTCTCTTAATCTACGCTTAAAACTATCCTTACTTATATTAAAGTCGAAACATGAATACACTTGGTTAAAAAGCTTACAAGAAATATCGAAGGGGTTATAAAATTCATTTCGTCCGTAATTCATCATCCTTAATGGTTCGTAATTGCGCAAAGCGCGGGAAGGGACATGGAATGGTATCATTTCGATCAGGTTGGTACTGTCGATGTTTCCAGATAAAATATCAAAGATGAATACACGCCGGAGGAGTAATACACGAGATCCAATTGGTTCGATTTTCAGGATTCCGCATCGATCGTCGTAAGGCGGAAGCCGTTGTGGTTCGTTCCAGGGTAAGTTCGGCAGTGCAAATCGCAGGAAACGTTTCTGAACAGATTCTAGCAGCTTCATACCGCCTATAGATGAAAGTGCCCAAATTTGGATGTTATACTCCAAAACAGAACGGACCAGTGAACAGTAAAGTACTTTTAGAGTGGTGGTATCACTGAATCCTTTTGTGTGGCGTACGATGAATCCTACGCGGCGTACGATACCGACTTTCTTTAACTCTTATTCGTGACCAAAATGTTTTCGATTCTCGATATATCTGACCATAACGCTTGACATGTGACTTAATTATGACATTGACTCTCTGCAAGGATTATCTTGCCGCTCAAAATATCTTCGTAAATTGGGTTCGATTCTCAGTTATTATGATTATGTAGATCGAATGTGAATGAAAAGATGTCATTAATTCACAATTGTTTCGATTGTGTCGATTTCATGACTCGACAAATAACTTTTATTCAATAGGACAATCAATTCGAAATATTCTTCCTACCGTTAGGTAGCATAAGCTCTAGAATGTATTGTGCAAATGTATGTTTAGAAAATCGTTCTTGCTCGATAGCAAACATCAAAATTTAGATTACTAGTAACTGCTTATTTATATGTTCTTTTGCCTAATACTAAATATTACCTTAGCCTATTGAAAACTCCACTTCGATGAATCCGCATGCAGGTCAGCTGTGTTGCCGCTTCAGATCCAATCCTCATAGCTCTGCATTATCGGCAGAACAGCTGATTCGCTTGGTCCTCCAGCAAACATGCACTGTCGATTCTGTCTTTCTTAATCCGGTGAAGAAAGACGAATCATAACACACTCGATAACTGGATCATGCAGGCGTGTTGGTGAGATCGAGCTTCTTCCTTATTTCATCACCCGAACACTGAGGAAGACGAGCAAGTTGCTCAATTCTCTATTCACGCTTCCCAGCAGCCATAACTGCCATTCATGCAAACCTCTTCACAAATCACTTCCCTGGACCCCTTTTCAATCACCAACTCTGCTTCTTTCCAAAACACTCGTCTACACTACACCACCGATGAAGAAATCCACCCAAAATTCGGACACGTAAGACTCTCGTTCGCGGCGTAAATATTGCTGGCGATCATTCACGTCGAACGCGTCGGCAGCCGCGCGACGACTGACTTTGGCTCTCGACTCTTTCAACTGAGCTACTTCTCGGTTGGCAGAATTGCTGCACTTCCACTGTCATCGATGGTTGTCCAAACTTCAAAGTGTTGGTAACGTGATGGATGATGGTGCTACACGAATGCTCCGTAGCTGATTGGAGTTGAACCTATACCAAAAGCCCTGAAGGCAACGGAATAAGTATGGGGTGCAATGCAGGAATTGAATGTTTATTTACCTCTGTTGAGGGCTTGGCTGTTTGTCTGTTTTTCCTTCCTTCCAGTTGGATTGTGTGGCAACTAATCTTATTGGATTCCGATTTCTGCACTACGTGCCTATGAGAGGTTTTAATTAAAATCCCGTTGGAATCTTGATAGTTGGAGCTTACCTCGAATTTTAGTGTTCTATTGAGCATGAAGCCAGGGGTCCTAAGTCGTATGCTCGACTATGAATATTTTTCAGTATGTTTGGCCTCGCCAAATCCAATCGTGATCCTTCGCTGTTGCTCCTGTCCTAATTCCTGATGCTCTCGGCTAATATTGTGGAGCTACGACGTGCAGTCGTCAGTGCCTTGGGAACGCAAGAAGATTGTATAAACTTCACACAATGCTGAATGTTGATTAGAGGTTACCTTCAATGCCAATGGTGCTATTGCGCTGGAACTGTGCAGCAAACGTTTCGGAGGTGCGACGTGCTGTCGTTAGTTCCCTAACATTAAAAGTAGTTTGTAGGACTATTCATACAATGCGGAATTTTGATAAGATGTTACCTTACCATTCCGAGTGGAGGTTCTACGTTAGAACTATTCGGCAGGCGCTCCAGAAGCACGATGTTTTCAGTTCACTGAGAACGAAAGTTGGTTTCATGAACTTCATAGCATAAAATTATTATGTTTGCATTTTACCTTACAACTTTAAGTTGTAGTTCAGCAGGTGAACTTTGTTCTTGCTTAGAACTATTAGGACAGGTGTATCTTAACTGTTTAAGGACTTTTTAATTTGCAAGTTAAGGATGTCGTTTGTTCGCTTAGGCCACGAGAAGTTAAGTGCCTTCAGCGGAAGTATCATTTCTTGATATTTGACAGTTTGTCTGATTTGTCAGGGCAATCATTAGGTTTGGATGATGATGGTACAGGAAATGTCCAATTTTCTTAATCTTCTTGTATGTGTAGCGAATTGGAGCGATAATAACAAATGGAAATGCTGCATGGTGCGATGTTCTAATCACACGGTAATACAACCCTCGTGTACTGCAAAAAGAAATTTTCGTGATTTTCAAAGCAATCACGAAAATTTCGCTAACGCTTTTCTTCGGCTTCGTTCTCTGATTATGTTTAATTTACATTACTGTTTCGACAGAATTTTCCACATTGGATCTCGAAACAGTTATTTCGTTTAAACTATTAACTCCAAAATCATCCATCAGGATACTTGCTCTCACTGAGTTAGTGACAAATACTGCAAGTTTGCGTTGTCTTCTTGTTGTGCACAGTAATATCCTATATTACTATTTCATTGTTTCTATTTGGCTTTTAGGCAATTATTTAAATAAGCAGATGTCTAAAGTAATGTTTCTAGTATTAGGAAGTTCTTTTGATTTTTTTTTTTTTATGTTTGCTTAACGAATATCATTACATTTTGCACAGAGTATTTGCTACGAGCTGGTCGTGTCGAAATTTTGATTGTTTGTTACGAATATGTGAGCGAAATATTTATTGTGGTCGAGATGCATAATTGTTTATGGTCAGGTTTATATGCTACATAGTTTGACTATAGCGTGAATTTTAGAAAGCGTGTCGTTTGAAGAGTTTTAACTTGTATGATATTTGGTTTAAATCCGATTATGCTGCGTTTTAAGATTGACGAGGTTTCGGTGATTTTTATTGGACCTTCAGTCGTATCTGGGCATGTTTTGTTGCATAAATGCTTGTGGTCTACAGATGAACTGTTTGCATAGCTGGAATTAATAAGGAATTAATCGGGTTTTATGTCCTTTGCGTGATAAACTCCTGTTTTAGAGCTCTTTATGTCCTCCAGGAGGTAATTGTTGCAACCTTGTTTTTGTCGAATTATGCTTGGAATGAATTTCGGTCCTAACTTTTTGGTACGATGGTCTGCTGCCGAGGATTGTTCAAATGAACGTCTCCATACGATATCTCCCACTTCCAAATCTCGGTTTCGTGCCCTCATATCGTATCGCTTCTTGCTGTCCTCATGTGCCTTTTTGATTCGCATTAATACAAAGTGTTGAACGTTCTTGATGACTTTCATCCTGATGGTATGAGCTGATGCTGCGTCTTCTGGAGTGTTCAAAGTTGCTATTGAATATCCTTCAGTGAACAAGATATGATCTCGCCCAAAGTTACAAAAGTGAGGACTACATCCTAACGTATCTTGTTTTGTCGTGTTGATAGCACAGACGATCTGTTGAATGTGGAGGTCCCAATCTCGTTGATCTGTGTCTATTAACGATCTTATGCACGTTACCAAAGTGCGGTTAGTCCGCTCAGCTGCATTACACATTGGTGTGTAGAATGCCGTTCTCATGTGTATCACTTCGTATCGCTTAAGAAAGCTCTGGAATGCATGTGATAAGAACTGTGAACCGGAGTCCGATACAATAATTCGTGGGGTCGAGAATCTCAGGAAAACGTACCCTTCTAAGAATGCTACCATCTGCTGAGCGTTTGCCGTTCGAAATGGTTCTACGATGATGAATTTCGTCACCCAATCAACCACTACAAGAAGAACTGTAAAACCTTTCCTAGAACGTGTCATTGGTCCTACCCAGTCGACGGAAATCAGTTCCCAAGGCAATTGCGCTGGCTTGGGGTTCCCTAGCGTGGGAGTCAATGTTGCGTTTGGGGCTTTTGCGGCTTTGCAGATTTCGCAGGCGCGTATATGTCTTTTGATGTCTACGGACATACTTGGCCAGTAATATTCTCTCTGGATCCTGTGCAAAGTTCTTTCGTATCCCAAATGGGCCGCTGTAGGTATATCGTGGAATCGTCGTATGACTTCGCTCCTGTCTTCGCTTGGAATCACCTTTTTCCATCGATGAGATCTTCCTCCTGTTTCGTCTACCACGGAGCAGTTTTTGTAGAGGTTTCCTCCCACAATTTTAAAGTCTGGAAATTTGTCCCCTTCGGTAGCAACTTTTTTCTTGAGCTCAACAAACCACGGATCTGTTGAGGTGGAAGCTGTTGATAGTGTGTTGACAATCTCAATTCTGCTTAAGCAATCCGGAACCACGTTTGCACTTCCTTTTCTAAAACGTATGTCGAAAGAATAAGCATTCAACCGAAGTATCCATCTGGAGAGTAGTGGGGTTGGATTTTTCATGGTCTTTAAGTATAGTAAGCTCGAATGATCGCAATAAACCGTAAAGTGTGTGCCTTCTAGGTACCCTCGAAACTTTTCGATGGCTCTGATGACGGCCAAACATTCCCTTTGGGTAACGGAGTACTTCCTTTCAGCTGGCGACAGTTTTTGTGAAAAATAGGATATCACGCATTCTCCTTTATCGTATTCCTGAGTCAGAACTGCCCCGATTGCCATGTCACTGGCGTCACATGCCACGGCGAATGGTTTGTCGTAGTTAGGCGTAGCTAAAACCGGTGCCGAAGTCAACTGACCTTTCAGGGTCTGAAATGCCTTCTCGCATTCTTCCGACCATTTGAATTTGATTTTAGACCTGGTTAGTTCGGTAAGTGGTGTTGCTGTTTTCGAAAAATCTTGTATGAAACGTCTATACCAACCGCACATGCCTATGAATCGTTGGATTTCCTTCTTAGATGTCGGCGTTGGAAATTTCGTGATAGCTTCAATCTTCGTTTCATCCACGTGCCATCCTTTTTCATCTAACACGTAACCTAAGTAGTTTAGACTCTTGCGGCAAAATATGGATTTTTCTGAATTTATTGTCAAGCCAGCTTTCTTGAGTCGTCTCGCAATCTCTTCCAGTAATTCTAGGTGTTCATCAAAGCTCTCTGTAGCCAGAATCAAATCGTCAAGATAGACGAAAACTTTCGGCTCTAGGCTTATGAACAAGTAGTTCATGATCCGTGAAAGAGCTTGACTTGCGGTAGAGAGGCCAAAAGGAACAACACAGAATTGAAAGTGACCCCGTTGTGGTATGGTAAATGCTGTTTTTTCTTTGGATGCAGGTTCTAGGGGTATTTGCCAAAAGGCTGATTCCAAGTCAATCGAAGAGAGATAGTTTGAGCCACTTAAGTTGTTCATGATGGTTGCGATGTGAGGGATGGGGTATGCTTCCTGGATTATGATGGAGTTTAGTTTTCGTGCATCGAGGCACAGTCTCATTGAGCCATCTTTCTTCTTCACTGCGACTGTTGCGTTATTCCACGGACAACACATTGCTTCTTCTATAACCCCTAAGCGTAACATGCGGTCAACTTCTTTGTTGAGATCCTCTAGGATGAACTTTGCCATCGGGTAATATTTCTGTTTGAACGGTGGTGATGTCCCTGTGTCGATGCGATGGAAGTATAAATTCGTTCGACCTAGATGTCCGTTGCTGCGTGTGGTGGGAAATTTTTCAATGACGGCATGCAGTTGTTCTTTTTGGGTGTTAGTGAGAGAATTTATAACCGAAGAGTTATTTATCGTTGTCGTTAAACCACACACGACTGCTTTCACACCAAATATGTTCCAAAAATCTATGCCCAAGATCAATGATGTTGGCATTGATTCCACAAACAACACGGGAAGCGTTTGGGATCTTTGATTATATGATATGGGAACGTGAGCGAAGAAAGAAATTTGGTGTGCAGAATTGTCTACTGTGCGTATCTCCCCTCTGACTGAATACTTCCGTAGCATGTAAGTGTCCGCCAATTTTGTTAATTCCCCTCCGATAAGGGTGCAAGTTGCTCCGCTGTCCAGTAGTCCTCGAAATTCTTTACCCATTATGTAAATTTGAGCGTATGGTCTGTTATCATTATTGACTGGGTTCACGATGGATGACTCAACTTTTTGAAAAAAGGAAAGTTCATAAATACTGGGAATTTTTGTAGAATTGGAAGAACCCTCCTCCCTCATTGAGAGCTCTCCCTGTTTCCGTTTCCCGTATAGAGTAACGGTGAATCCGGTGTGAGTTGTCTCCACCTCGCCAGGCAACTTTGACAGCTCCTAGTTGTGCAGCCTTTCTTCCCACATGTGAAACAAAATAGAAAAGTTTTTGCGTTTGGACACGTAAAGTAGGTGTGCCCTGGTTTCTCGCATTGCCAGCAGAGCAACGGTTGGGCTTTGCTATGTTGAGAAGTCAGATTATTTGAGTTGTCTGAAGGTCTTGCAGGGCGAAAAGAGGTTTTAGAGTTAAGATTGAATGCGTTGATGTCTTCGATAACCGTAGAAACTGGTTCATCAGCGTCTGCGTGCACTGCCGCCTCTATTTGTGCTAAGTCTGCTTGCTGACACACTTCTATACCCATATCGTCGGAGTGTTCCGTATTTTCTGCAGTCAGCGTGCTGATTTGTGGTCTTCCGAGGTTCGTTCGATAGGTAGTTTGTTGCGGGTATTCCTTCGATGGTCCTAATATTCGATTGTTGTGCATATTGACCGGCCTTACCCAAGGTGTCCTTTGTGAGGTGGCCTGACGGTTTTTCAAGGCATATGAACGCGATACTTCATAATCCTTACACACTTTAACTAACTGATCAACTGTTGCAACTTGTGAAGCCGCAGCTATAGGCACAAAATCTATATTTAGGTGTGACTTTAGGATGAATAATTTTTCCGATTCCTGCATAGGTGGTTCGATGATCTCGAAAATTGCAATCAAATCTCTATAAAATGATGAGAATGATTCATTAGCTCCTTGGAAGCGCAGGTAGAGATCTTGTTTGAAGATTTCGGAGTAGTGAGATGGCAAAAACTCATTTTTTATCCCTGTTTTAAACGCTTCCCATGAGACCAAGCTTCGGTATGACCTAGTATACCATTCGAATGCTCTTCCTTTTAGCAACTGCTTCACTACACGCAGCAATGTTACGTCATCCATACCTTCAGTTGTGGCATACATTTTAACTTGATTCAAAAATTCTCCTAATTTTCGGATATCGTTTTCTCCTCCGTATTCATCAATTTTCCAGCGATGAAGTGGCTGCGAGAATCTTTGCAAGCTGTGGCTTTCTTCTCCTCTGAGTTGTGGTATTCCGATGTTCAGTGATGGCAGGGTTGCTCCACTCCCTAACGGATCTCGTTCCGATTCTCTTCGAGGCCAACGAGGTTGATCATACGAACACTGCCGTTGTTGCTGCTGCAAAACTTGTTGTTCAAGTTGAAAACGTCTAGCTCTTTCCTGGTTCAAGGTCCTTTGTATCTGATCGTACTGTTCTTGTAATTGTGCAAATTGTTGTACTTGTATTTGTTGTTGTCGAATGATGTCTTCATGCTGGAATTGCCTATTATGATCCTGTGGTAATTGGTTTGGTAGATGATGTGGCGAATTTCTTGGTTGTTGTTCAGACTGCTGCTGGTTCCATTTCTGGTATTCTTGGTATCTCCTTTCCTGAGTGCGCTGCTGTTCCTGCTTTTGTAATTCAAATTGGTTTTGTTCCCACTCCAATTGTTCTCGTTGTTGTTGTAGCTGATACCGTTCTTCATGTATACTCTGCTCTTTTCGTTTCTGTTCTTGTTGATCTCTTTCCTGTTGTTGCTGTTGTTCTTGACGCTGCTGTTGTTCTCTTTCGTCGTTTTGTTGCTGACCGATCAGTACATGCTGTTGAAGAACTTCCTTGATACTGGATTGTAAGTTAGAATTTTTTAACCTATCCAATGTTTCCTTATCCGTAGGAAGTATGTCCTGGTCGCCTGTGTTTCCTCCTGTTGTTGTCGCAGATTCTTCGAGACATTCTTGGATTTTGGACAGTGCAATTTCCAGTTTAGAGATGGTTTTATTAGCGTTCGCAGTAACTAAACTGTCTTGGATAAGAGAAAGTCTGAAACGATAGTGCAGCAACCGAGATTGGTACTTCTTCAGAATAGGCATTGATTTTTGTCGAATTGCAGCTTCAACTAAGTGAATGATTGGCGATATCCGGGCTTGACACTGGTAGATGTTGTCCACATCTGTCACTACGTGTGTTGAACAAGTAGGTATGTTTTTGTCTTTCGCCTCTTTCTCCAAAATTTCCTTCATCGTTTTCAATTTTGATTTGCGATCCATACTGGTTATTTGCTTGACTTTTCGCAAACTCAATTCGAAGAGAAGCTCCTCATCTTCAAGATGATTGATATCCATTGTTGATGTTACACAATAATCAGACACACAATCACAATAAGCTCACTTTGACTCACTTGAATGGTTTTCCACGTTTAATAAACTGATATCAATATCGCGGATTATTTCGTTGGGCGCCAATATTACCGACTTTCTTTAACTCTTATTCGTGACCAAAATGTTTTCGATTCTCGATATATCTGACCATAACGCTTGACATGTGACTTAATTATGACATTGACTCTCTGCAAGGATTATCTTGCCGCTCAAAATATCTTCGTAAATTGGGTTCGATTCTCAGTTATTATGATTATGTAGATCGAATGTGAATGAAAAGATGTCATTAATTCACAATTGTTTCGATTGTGTCGATTTCATGACTCGACAAATAACTTTTATTCAATAGGACAATCAATTCGAAATATTCTTCCTACCTTTAGGTAGCATAAGCTCTAGAATGTATTGTGCAAATGTATGTTTAGAAAATCGTTCTTGCTCGATAGCAAACATCAAAATTTAGATTACTAGTAACTGCTTATTTATATGTTCTTTTGCCTAATACTAAATATTACCTTAGCCTATTGAAAACTCCACTTCGATGAATCCGCATGCAGGTCAGCTGTGTTGCCGCTTCAGATCCAATCCTCATAGCTCTGCATTATCGGCAGAACAGCTGATTCGCTTGGTCCTCCAGCAAACATGCACTGTCGATTCTGTCTTTCTTAATCCGGTGAAGAAAGACGAATCATAACACACTCGATAACTGGATCATGCAGGCGTGTTGGTGAGATCGAGCTTCTTCCTTATTTCATCACCCGAACACTGAGGAAGACGAGCAAGTTGCTCAATTCTCTATTCACGCTTCCCAGCAGCCATAACTGCCATTCATGCAAACCTCTTCACAAATCACTTCCCTGGACCCCTTTTCAATCACCAACTCTGCTTCTTTCCAAAACACTCGTCTACACTACACCACCGATGAAGAAATCCACCCAAAATTCGGACACGTAAGACTCTCGTTCGCGGCGTAAATATTGCTGGCGATCATTCACGTCGAACGCGTCGGCAGCCGCGCGACGACTGACTTTGGCTCTCGACTCTTTCAACTGAGCTACTTCTCGGTTGGCAGAATTGCTGCACTTCCACTGTCATCGATGGTTGTCCAAACTTCAAAGTGTTGGTAACGTGATGGATGATGGTGCTACACGAATGCTCCGTAGCTGATTGGAGTTGAACCTATACCAAAAGCCCTGAAGGCAACGGAATAAGTATGGGGTGCAATGCAGGAATTGAATGTTTATTTACCTCTGTTGAGGGCTTGGCTGTTTGTCTGTTTTTCCTTCCTTCCAGTTGGATTGTGTGGCAACTAATCTTATTGGATTCCGATTTCTGCACTACGTGCCTATGAGAGGTTTTAATTAAAATCCCGTTGGAATCTTGATAGTTGGAGCTTACCTCGAATTTTAGTGTTCTATTGAGCATGAAGCCAGGGGTCCTAAGTCGTATGCTCGACTATGAATATTTTTCAGTATGTTTGGCCTCGCCAAATCCAATCGTGATCCTTCGCTGTTGCTCCTGTCCTAATTCCTGATGCTCTCGGCTAATATTGTGGAGCTACGACGTGCAGTCGTCAGTGCCTTGGGAACGCAAGAAGATTGTATAAACTTCACACAATGCTGAATGTTGATTAGAGGTTACCTTCAATGCCAATGGTGCTATTGCGCTGGAACTGTGCAGCAAACGTTTCGGAGGTGCGACGTGCTGTCGTTAGTTCCCTAACATTAAAAGTAGTTTGTAGGACTATTCATACAATGCGGAATTTTGATAAGATGTTACCTTACCATTCCGAGTGGAGGTTCTACGTTAGAACTATTCGGCAGGCGCTCCAGAAGCACGATGTTTTCAGTTCACTGAGAACGAAAGTTGGTTTCATGAACTTCATAGCATAAAATTATTATGTTTGCATTTTACCTTACAACTTTAAGTTGTAGTTCAGCAGGTGAACTTTGTTCTTGCTTAGAACTATTAGGACAGGTGTATCTTAACTGTTTAAGGACTTTTTAATTTGCAAGTTAAGGATGTCGTTTGTTCGCTTAGGCCACGAGAAGTTAAGTGCCTTCAGCGGAAGTATCATTTCTTGATATTTGACAGTTTGTCTGATTTGTCAGGGCAATCATTAGGTTTGGATGATGATGGTACAGGAAATGTCCAATTTTCTTAATCTTCTTGTATGTGTAGCGAATTGGAGCGATAATAACAAATGGAAATGCTGCATGGTGCGATGTTCTAATCACACGGTAATACACTGTTTTAGCTTTAGCCACAGTCAAAGCTAGGTGATCCTTAAACGTGAGCGATTTGTCCAGAATCACGCCAAGATCCCTCATAGATTCTACCTTCTCAAAATCACCCGCCAGGTAACTATGCGTTATCTCTGTTCTGCTCCTCGAGAAAGTCAAGATTTTAAATTTTCCTAGATTCATCTCCATTGCATTCACTCGGCACCAAATCATAAGTTTATCGAGGTCTTGTTGAAGTGAAACACAGTCTTCATAATCTGTGATGGTGCGATACAACTTTAAATCGTCGGCGTAGAATATTATTTCCAAATTGATCAATACGCAAAGGTCGTTCATATAGAGATTAAATAGCAATGGGCCCAAGTGGCTTCCTTGGGGAACTCCAGAAGGAACGCCGAAAGTTGTGGATTTGATGTGACCCTGTCTGACGAATGCGGTTCTATCTTGAAGGTATGACTCTAGCCACATGATCAGCCATTTGGGGAATCCGATAATGTCAAGCTTATCGATAAGTAGTTTGTGCGGAAGCCGATCGAACGCTTTGGCGAAATCCACATAAATTGCGTCGACTTGTTTCTTATCGGATAGAGATCTACTAATGAACATACACCATCAAGTTAGTAAGTGTTGATCTCTTTTTACGGAAACCATGTTGGCATTCTGCGATGATATGTGATGAAACTGAACTCATTTTATTGAAGATTAACAATTCAAATACCTTTGCTAAGCAGTTCAGAATTGATATACCTCGATAGTTTTCAACAAGATGAATGTTACCAGATTTATGAATAGGTGAGATAGCTGCAGTTTTCCAGAGTATGGGTACAGTAGAAGTTTCCAATGACTTGTTAAACAGCATGCTCACTGGAAGTGCTAGGGATTCGCAGCATCTTTTGATGAATAGTGGCGGTAAGCCGTCCGGACCGGCTCCCTTTTGCTCATTGATATCAAGGAGTGCTTTCTTAACTTCGTTTGGAGAAACCCTGAATTCGGGAATACTTATATCAAACGAGTTAACCGAATTCAAATGCTGGTTGGAATTGTTTACTTCCTTGTGGCATACAAAAGTGGATTTAAAATAATCCGTACAAAGTTGAACTGCTTCTTGGGCGTTATTGGAAGTGCGATTCTGATAAGTAAGATTCAACGGAAGCCCCAAATTACCTTTTTTACTTTTCACGTAATTCCAAAATGCAGAAGGGTCATCTTTAAATTTCCGTTGAAGATCAGATAAGTGCTGACGGTAGCTAGTATCTTTAAGTTTTAAATACTGTAACTCAATGGCTCTTAGATATTCCCTCGAAACATCAATTGGATGTTTAGAGGTTCCGCAAGTGCGATATTTTTTTAAATTTTGTTTGAGTTTAATACTATACGTAAAAAATTAAAAAATGAACCAAATTTGTATCAAAATGTAAAACAAGCTAGCTATTTCCAAGAAAAAAAATTTTTTGATCAAAAAATTTTGTATTCAACTGACCAAAATGTGTACCAAGCGTAAAATATTTTTGATACTAATGCCACAAAAGATGCGGAATTTTGTGCACTTAAACTTTGCTGAACAAAATATGTTGTTTGTATCATCGTGTGAAGAGCTATTCACGGTTTAAACCTTAACAAAAATCACAATTTAGGATATTTTTTATTTAATTTCACAAATTTGTCTTAATAAATACCTACTTTAAAATCAAAATACTAGCAAAAAAGACTTGGTTGGTTTGAGGGAGTCATCAGAAGGCCATATGCCAAATTTGAGCGGAGCCGGACAACAGGAAGGGGTTGCACTGAATCTCTAGCGTGAAAGGGAATCTGAGACATAGTGTTCTAAAGAAGCGTAAAAAACTGGTTTATCATCATTAATTTTTTTTCTTTACGAATTGATTGCTTGATTATGTAAATTTTATTAAACTTTTAATTAAGACTAATATTTCATATGAAGACTGCAACTCGATTGGACTTGAACAAAAAAGTTATGGCTGTTCAAAGATTGTATTTTTGTGCCAAATTGTCCTGTAAAACGCAATGAGTAAAATGTACTCATTGTGTGTTAAGCGACAATTTGGCACAAAAATACAATCTTTGAACAGCCATAACTTTTTTGTTTTAAGTCCAATCGAGTTGCAGTCTTCAGATGAAATATTAGTCTTAATTAAAATTTTAATAAAATTTACATAATCAAGCAATCGATCCGTAAAGAGAAAAAAATTAATGATGATAAATAACGGTTTTTCGACAGCAACTTACTATCTTCTTCAGTGAGCGTTTTCGATGGATTAATGTGTATCGTTTTTCTTATAACTTGGTTGAATCAAAAGGAATCTTTCGATTGCTTTGATTCAGAAGAATAATTCAACCAAGTAGGCTAACAACACATATTAGAGTTAAAATGTCCCTCAAGTCGTTAGAGCCAAATATTGAGGGATGAATGACATATTCAGATGTTAAAATACTACGGACCAAATAATTAAAAAAAATCGAAACAGCTTCCGGGCTCTGGTTTTGGCTCGTGATTTTGGTTCAGCCGTTTGTTTGGACACTTTCTGCTTCTTGTATGTCTTCAGGTTGTTCCGCTTCTTGATCCGCTGTACCATTCCGATCGATGTACCAGCTTTTTTCGCCAAATCCCGTATGAAAATCGATCGATTCCGGTTGATGAGGTTGATTACCTTACGGTCCAGATTTGAGTCAGATGGTCCTGATTTTCTGCCTTTTCCTGGCAAATCATCGAACCTTTGACTACTGAATTACAGGCTGATTATTATCCTTAGAATGAGAAGGCCTTTTTGCAAAGCCAACGCAAGGATTTATTAGAGGTGTATCAAGATCCTTTGAACAAAGGCTTCGTAAAAGTATTTCAAATACGAACAATCAAAATCTTACATTTTTTCAACTCAGAGTTTTGTTGTTTAAATAATTTTCACTTTTTCGAGGAAATCTTTTACTGTAGCTCTTATATGAAAATGACCAAACACAATAACTCATAAGATATTTTTTCTAGCTCATCGGGTAATTGAATACGAAAAAATGCTTTATTTTATTCAAAATTCTATTCAAATTTGAAAAAAAATCGGCTAAGTTCCACCAAATTATCTCATATTTAAAATTGATCATCGGTGACCCAAAAGGTATTGAAATAAAAATATGGGAGTCATAGTGTGCTGCTGTTAAGTGCTCATATTTTTCGCTACAGATAGGTTTATGATTTAATGATAAACCAACCTAGCTACACTGCCGGCCAAAAGTTTGGGATCACCCGCTAAAAAACATGCAAATTTTGATCGCTCATATCTCAGCCGTCTTAGGACATAATGCAAATCTTCCGATCTCATTTGAAAGATAATAAGCAATAGCTATTTCGGAGGTATTTTGCCCAGAAATAATGCTTTAGTTTTGCACCTAAAACTTAACCTAAAGTTAGACCATTTTCAAAAACATGTGAAAAGGTTATAAAAGACAAAGGCGGCATCCATAAATTACGTAACGCAAAAAATCCAGTTTTTTGACCCCCTTCCCCCCGTTTGTCACAAATCGTAACGCTACGACGTACTCCCCTTTGAAAATTACGTAACGCTGATAATTACACCCACCACCCCCCCCCCCCCCCCCTTCTATCTTCTAATGTTTTTAAATACTGATTTTAGATGATCAAAAAAAGATTTTGAGATAATTTTTTTAACGTTTTAAAAAACGGAATTTATATCCACCCAAATCGCTTCTTAGTACTCATTGATGATAACTTTTTGATAAAATAAATGTATTGTCTTAATCCGAGTTGCTCTGTGCTTGTTCACTGATGATCTACCTTGTTTACTTTAGTTTGTTAAAGGAGTATAACTTGTTATGCAAAATATATTCCACTTAGTAGTATTCGTCGGAATAATCAAAATTGCATTTTTTTTAATCAATTGAGAAAAAATAGTAAAATTTCCGTCTTAAGGTTAACTGAGTTCTTTGGAGTGTAAATGAACCCAATATTCGGTTTTCCAAAGGTTATTTCACGGATATTCAATCCGGATATTCAATCAATGTTGGAGTCTATCTCAGAATCTTTAAAGGGGAAAGGATACAAACCAGTTTCAATCATGTTGAAGCCTACAAATTTTAAGCAGATTTTGGTATGTTTATCATTCTGCGAAAATGGCATGACATCAAAATAGCTCGGATTAAGTAAACTGAAATTTTTAAGGAAAAAAATCGTTACGTAACGATGAGCATACCCCCCCCCCCTCCCCTATGTCACAATTCGTAACGCTCGAGCTTACTCCCTCCCCCCTAGGAGCGTTACGTAATTTATGGATGCCCCCAAAGTAAACAAAACCCGTTTTCAGTGGATGCAAATAGCCCAATATGAGCTCTACTTAACACAAAAACCGTTTTCGGCTTTTCAGTTTTCGTAAGATTTATAATGCAGTTTGAGCAAAGGATCTAAAAAATTTAAAGCCATAAAATGAAAAAAAAAATCAAAACATTAAAAGGGGAGGAATGGGAGGCTTATGGTTCTCACTCCTGTAGCGAGAACCATAAGCCTTTGTCAAAAAATAGGGGAAATATCCCTAGGTAAAATTACCTCCACCTCACTCACACATATGAGACATTAGACTGGCCCATAACAAAAATATCCTTATATTCCACGCGGCACCCCCTAAGTTGGTGCCTTTAGCTGAAAAAATGACTTTCTCAAAGTTTCAGGTCATTTGGCAGAAGCACGAGCTGGCGCAAAGGACTTGAAATTTGTATGGAGATTTTCGACAAAATGTATGAAAAATCGACATACTTTCACTCTTTGTGCTCTAAAATATGTTTCCAGTATGCTAGAATGCTCAGAATTTCAGGAATTTTAGTTCAAACAATGACAAACAAGTTTGTAGAAGATTGTAATAAGATACGAGTTGACGGTGATGAGTTATCCGCAATTGAATGTGTGATTTTTTTTCGCATTTCATCGATATATCGTGAACGTGTATAGGTGGATTATTAAAGCTTAGTTCTTTTAGAAATGGGATCGTTGCGAATGCGTGTATCTCAGAAACCATTCATTTGATCGGAATATAGGTAATTTTATGATTATTCATGAAAAAAATTGAAAAAAATATTTATCGCTTTTTTGAAAGAAATTTCATTATTTTAATCAATGTAACTCCTATCAGCCTGCGCACACTTTTTTCAGTCATGATTTTGATCAGTTTTTCAAACTTATACTTCGTATAATCTGAATTTTAGGTGGCTGCTTCCTTCTCCTTCGATTTCTGATACTTTTTGGTCCAATTCTTATCTTTTGAAAGATACTGAGGGAAATTTAGTGGATACTGTTATTTCGAAATTAACAAAACTTGATTATTTCTAAACCCCTTTTAAGTGTTTTTAATGAAATTTCTTCCAACAAAACTTGACAATAACGAATTAAAACCATCATGAGATCAATCAAACTTAAAGTATAATCGGTTGATATAGATCGCACTTTCAGCTTATCGAAGAATTTTTTTTTGGACATTTCAACGATCTACACTTCGTTTTTCCCTTATTCTATATTAAAAATGCTGGTATGAGACTTGACTTCCCTGATGACCCTTAACCGTAGTTGCCGATCATGTGAGTCACCCCAATGCTTGATTTGAACTTTGTAGACATTTTCGACAATGTTTGCATACTTTTCCAACACTCACATACAGTAATTCTTTGAATAATCAACGGTTTTGTCAGCTATCGATATAATAATGACGGATTTCGAAGGAAACTGTGCAAAACTATTTTTTTTCATTTTCTCTTACATCGTAAATATCTCAAAAACGCGTGAATTCTAAATTTAGCAAAAAATAGGGTTAAAAGAACTTTTAATAGGCAGCAAAACGCTGTTAAAAATTTGAAAGTCCGATTACTAGTAAATGAGCTATTAGCAAAAGAAAGCGTCCCATTTCTAAAAGAACTAAGCTTTAGTATTAACTTGATCGCATTGCTATACAATAAGAATAACAGATAGAAAGTTTGTGTCCTGGGCAAAGTTGCGAAAAAAGCTCTAACAAACATTATTGTAGGGCATTTAGACTTTGCCGAGGACACAAACTTTGTATCTGTTATTCTCATTGTGTGACAATGCGATCAAGTTAGTTCTAATAACCCACCTATACACGTTCACGATATATCGATGAAATGCGAAAAAAATCACACAATCAATTGCGGATAACTCATCACCGTCAACACGTATCTTATCACAATCTTCTACAAACTTGTTTGTCATTGTTTGAACTACAATTCCTGAAATTCTGAGCTTTCTAGCATACTGGAAACATATTTTAGAACACAATGGGTAAAAGTATGTCGATTTTTCATACATTTTGCCGAATATCTCCATACAAATTTCAAGTCCTTTGCGCCAGCTCGTGCTTCTGCCAAATGACCTGAAACTTTCAGAAAGTCATTATTTCAACTTAGGGGGTGCCGCGTTGGAAAAAATGTTGTAAAAATCTTCCCATACAAATTTTGGCCAGTCTAATGAGACATATATACAGTACAAAGCAAAGGGTGTATAAACATTTAGGCGAATTTCATACTCCAGCTAGGGTCTTTAAACAATTGCGAGCTATTTTTCCACGATAACACCGTCGTATCGATAAAAACATATTTAGAATGATCCTACGCACCGTTTTGACCATATAGACTTGGAAGATTCCTCGTGAATTTTAATTAGCGATTTAAAAAAAAGTGCAAAATTTTCAAACGCATTTTTCTCGAAACGTCATAAATGAACATAGACCCTTTCCACGTGTTGGTGCTGATTTGAATCACAACTGTAGTGAACCTTCATATAAGAGAAGCGAAGCCCGAAGGATCGCGATAAACGGTATGAATGACTTGAATTTCGTTAATAATCAGTTAGCTTTCTAACTAGAATCATGATTCACCAATGCATTAAAAAAAATTGCACCTAATCATAAATTAATATGACCAGCTAAAAAATTATCTGTTTGAACTATAACAACAATCGTAATACCTTCCTTGGTTGAGTTTTAAATAAGAAAGGTAAAAGCTCTGCGACAAAATGCTCGGATCGATTGGAATCGATTTTGACAGTTCTTTTGCTCGATTGGAATTTTGTGTTTCAGATGTCACTTCTCTTATATACAGGTTCACTACATAACTGATGGAATAAAACCATTTTACTGTCAATAATATGGCAACACTGCTGCTCTGCTCTTTAGTATTCACCTGGTCGTCATCTTCCCAAACCCGTTCAAATGCTCGCTTAGCACAACCTCAGTCCTCCCATGTTGCCCCATCGTCTTTGTAGCAGATGCGATTTTCTCCACCACACTTTTTGTCTGGCCAAGCAGAATATCTACACGATGATGGGTCCAAACGAAGGAAGGGCCCTCAAGTTGTCCATCATCTTCATCAACAAAACTGTACATGGGTTCGTACGAAAGAGACACCCTCTCGGTCATCCAAACTGGATTATTATGACCATCATCGTCGTCGTCGTCGTCGTCGTCGCAGTTGTTGGATCAATGCAAGAATGCGGACTATTTCAACATTCATTTTTCCTTAATCGCGCTTCTTCCTACCGACTTCCAGCTCCAGGCTTAGATTTACTACACTTTGGATCCGTTTGCTAGCCAGACAGAGTGGGTTCATGACTTAATAGTTTTAGCTTATACTTAGACGTTCGAACGATTTCTAGCGGAAGATATTTCCTCGTGTGTCGTCTTGAGTTGTCTTGAGCAGCAGCAGCAGCAGACAAGAGACAGCTAAACGTGTCTTTTGCTAATCGTTAAACAAATTATTGACTGGTTGATGGAGTTTGTGATGGTTTAGTAAACCCACCACCACCTATAGTGGCAGATTGAAGGTTTCCCATGGTCCCACTTCTTCACTTTGGAACCCATCGAAGCACTTTTAGAGGCGTAGTAAACATCGCTGTTGACACTAAACGTCACACACAAGATTGGTGAAGTTCGGGAGACTTTAATCTCATCATCAACCTCGCTGCCAAAGTCGTCCTACGAACGACGATCAGTTCGCGCGATCTAAATGGCTGTACAAATAAGTACAGCCGAAAGCGTGTGGGTGACACTTAAATATTCACTTGATATTGGGTGTTGCTAAAGTACCACGCATCGCAATATTTTTGGGCAAATATTAAGTACTGTACTGATGCCGTCCGTCGATGGGAAGGTTGTTTATTGACTTCGGAAGTGAGCAAATACAAGGTGGATTTGTTTAGCTGTTACTCCGCCTGTGAGGTAATGTTGCAAACTTTTGGGCGGCTTCTAAACCTTGTCTGGATGGGTGCCAAGAGATGTAATCTAATTGATATTCATCTGTTTTTGAATAAGATTTCTCACGTGCATTTACATTACAACGAGAGAATTTTTTTAGCAGCTCACAACTTATATCACACCCAAAGGCTCAATTCGAGCCCTCTGATAATCGACGCTGACTGTTCTCAGTATTTCTGGCACCAAATAAAAAAATTCTCGAAACGCAGGCAAATTTCAATGATGCTGAGAACTTAAAATTAAAAGCTAGAAAATGAGGAATTAACAAAAACATTTGTTTACAAAATGAATCTCAGAAGAAGAATACCCATTTTAAGAGATCCAACAAGGGAAGATTTAAGATTACTGTCTTAAAGTGCAGATGTCGCTTTCAAACCTTTGCAGTTGAGTTTTTTCAGTTTTAATTAGATAATTTTTCAACATCAGTATTTGATATGCTCATTTTGAATAGTTATGTATTTAAGTATTCAATCCTCTTCTACAGTTAAAGTTAAAAAAATAGTTCAAAAAAAAGTGGATAACATAATAGGTCACATTTTTTTTGCCAATCAAAATGTTCCAAACTATTAAACTTCATATTGACAGTCTATGTAGTTTCGATGGGGGTAAATATGTACAAACTCATCAACGTTTTTTTAAATATGATTTATTTCTAAATTCTGGCTTCTCGTTGATCAACCCAGCTCATCATTGTTGTGTTAATTGATTAAAATCAGCGTATTGTGAAAATTTTACAATTTTTAATAAATATATAATAAAGTGAAGCAAAAAAAAATCTGACAAAAAATGGCAAAAATGACAAAAATGACAAAAATGGCATGACAAAAATGACAAACAAATGACAAAAATGACAAACAAATGACAAAAATGACAAAAATGACAAAAATGACAAACAAATGACAAAAATGAAAAAAATGACAAAAATGACAAAAATGACAAAAATGACAAAAATGACAAAAATAAAAAAAAATGACAAAAATGACAAAAATGGCAAAAATGACTTAATGACAAAAATGACAAAATTCACAAAAATGACAAAAATTAAAAAAACAACAAAATTCACAAAAATGACAAAAATGACAAAAATGACAAAAATAACAAAAATGACAAAAATGACAAAAATGACAAAAATGACGAAAATGACAAAAATGACAAAAATGACAAAAATTAAAAAAACAACAAAATTCACAAAAATGACAAAAATGACAAAAATGACAAAAATGACAAAAATGACAAACAAATGACAAAAATGACAAACAAATGACAAAAATGACAAAAATGACAAACAAATGACAAAAATGAAAAAAATGACAAAAATGACAAAAATGACAAAAATGACAAAAATGACAAAAATGACAAAAATGACAAAAATGACAAAAATGACAAAAAATGACAAAAATGAAAAAAAATGACAAAAATGACAAAAATGACAAAAATGACGAAAATGACAAAAATGACAAAAATGACGAAAATGACAAAAATGACAAAAATGACAAAAATGACAAAAATGACAAAAATGACAAAAATGACAAAAATGACAAAAATGACAAAAATGACAAAAATGACAAAAATGACAAAAATGACAAAAATGACAAAAATGACAAAAATGACAAAAATGACAAAAATGACAAAAATGACAAAAATGACAAAAATGACAAAAATGACAAAAATGACAAAAATGACAAAAATGACAAAAATGAAAAAAAATGACATAAATGACATAAATGAAAAATATGAAAAAAATGACAAAAATGACAAAAATGACAAAAATAACAAAAATGACAAAAATGACAAAAATGACAAAAATGACAAAAATGACAAAAATGACAAAAATGACAAAAATGACTAAAATGACAAAAATGACAAAAATGACAAAAATGACAAAAATGACAAAAATGACAAAAATGACATAAATGACCAAAATGACAAAAATGGCAAAAATGATAAAAATGACAAAAATGACAAAAGTGACAAAAATGACAAAAATGACGAAAATGGCAAAAATGGCAAAAATGACAAAAATGACAAAAATGACAAAAACGAAAAAAACGAAAAAAAGGCAAAAACGAAAAAAACGAAAAAAATGTCAAAAATGACAAAAACGACAAAAATGACAAAAATGACAAAAATGACAAAAATGACAAAAATGACAAAAATGACAAAAATGACAATAATGACAAAAATGACAAAAATGACAAAAATGACAAAAATGACAAAAATGACAAAAATGACAAAAATGACAAAAATGACAAAAATGACAAAAATGACAAAAATGACAAAAATGACAAAAATGACAAAAATGACAAAAATGACAAAAATGACAAAAATGACAAAAATGACAAAAATGACAAAAATGACAAAAATGACAAAAATGACAAAAATGACAAAAATGACAAAAATGACAAAAATGACAAAAATGACAAAAATAACAAAAATGACAAAATTGATTAAATTGCATTACTTTGGTTTTTTATGTCAGTTTCGTCATTTATGTCAATTTTGTTTGTTTTATTATTTTTGACAGTTTTATCAATTTTTTCAATTTTGTAAAATCAGACTTTTTTTATCAATTCTCTCAATTTGGTTAATTTTGTCAACTTTGACAATTTGTCAATTTCGTCACTTTTTCACTTATGTCAATTTCGTCAATTGAATATTTTGTTTTTTTTTAAATTCTCTTAATTTGGTTTTTTTTTAAATCCATGTTGCTATTTTCGTTAGTTTTCACATTTTTTTCCATTTTGTCAATTTTGTAATTTCCGACAATTTGAGCAATTTTGATAATTTTGGCTTTAACGACAATTTTAAAAGGGTAAAATTAGCCCATTTTCTTATTTTTGTCATTTTTGTCATCCTTGTCAATTTTTACATTTTTTCTTTTTTGACATTTTTGTCATTTTTGTCAATTTTTTTCATTTTCGACATTCATTACATTTTTGACATTTTTGACATTTTTGACATTTTTGATATTTTTGACATTTTTGACATTTTTGACATTCATGGCATTTTCGACATTATTGACATTTTTGACATTTTTGACATTTTTGACATTTTTGACATTTTAAGCATTTTTGACACTTTTATCATTTCTAGACATTTTTGACGTTTATGAAACTTTTGAATTTTTTGAAATTTTTACTTTTTTGCCATTTTTGACATTTTTGACGTTTTTGACATTTTTGACATTTTTGACATTTTTGACATTTTTGACACTTTTATCATTTTTTGACATTTTTGACTTTTATGAAATTTTTGACATTTTTAACATTTTTTTACTTTTGACATTTTTGGCATTTTTAACAATTTTGAAATTTTTGAAATTTTTGACTTTTTTGACATTTATGACATTTTTGACATTTTTGACATTTTTGACATTTTTGACATTTTTGACGTTTTTGACATTTTTGACATTTTTGACATTTTTGACATTTTTGACATTTTTGACATTTTTGACATTTTTTAAATTTTTGACATTTTTTACATTTTTGACATTTTTAACATTTTTGACATTTTTGACATTTTTGACATTTTTGACATTTTTGACATTTTTGACATTTTTGACATTTTTGACATTTTTAACATTTTTGACATTTTTGACATTTTTGACATTTTTGACATTTTTGACATTTTTGACATTTTTGACATTTTTGTCATTTTTGACATTTTTGACATTTTTGACATTTTTGACATTTTTGACATTTTTGACATTTTTGACATTTTTGACATTTTTGACATTTTTGACATTTTTGACATTTTTGACATTTTTGAAATTTTTGACTTTTTTGACATTTTTGACACTTTTATCATTTTTTGACATTTTTGACTTTTATGAAATTTTTGAAATTTTTGAAATTTTTGAAATTTTTAACATTTTTGACATTTTTGTCATTTTTGACATTTTTGACATTTTTGACATTTTTGACATTTTTGACATTTTTGAAATTCTTGACATTTTGAGATTTTTGACATTTTTGACATCTTTGACATTTTTGCAATTTTATCATGTTTTTAGTTCAGTCATTCAAACTTACAAATTTGCAAAAGGGAAAAATTTGACAATATTGACGAAATTGACATACATGAAAAAATTGACAAAACTGACATTATTGAAAAAAAAAATTTCAAAAATGACAAATCTCAAAATAGACATAATGGGCTGAATTGCTTTAGTAAACATAATTGACAAACTAACAAAACTAAAAATGTAAATAAAAGGTATTTAGTAAATTATTCTTAATTTTGAAATTCTTCGTTTTTGTAATTTTTTCCACTTTTCCAAATTTATCATTTTGTCGATAATGACATTTGTCTAGTTTTGTGAATTATTTCATTTTTTTTTTTAAATTTTTGTTAATAATTTTAATTTTTATTCTTAGCATTTAAGTAATATTTGTCATTTTTATAAATTTAATTTTTTTAAATTTTGTTTATTATTTATTTGTGTAAATTTTGTCATTTTTGTCTAGTTAGTCAATTTTTTACAATTGTTTACAATTTTATTAACTTTGTCAATTCTGCAACTTTTGTAAAAATGGCCAGTTTTGTCAGTTTTTTAAATTGTCAATTTGGTAATTTTATCATTCTTGTTATGTTGTCAATATCGTCAAATTGTCATATTCGTCAATAATGTCAATGGTGTCGATTTTGTCACTTCCGTCATTTTTTTTTTTTTTTCAAAAGATATTTCAAATTGAAGTGCCAAAAAATTATGCAATTTGCTAGGCTGAGATAATTTTTACATTTTGCAATTGAGTGAATCATGTTTGGACACTCATGTTGTCAACGTCTCCCGTCATCTGCTTTTCCAGGTTGAAGGGTCTTCAAGAAGAAAAAAAAACAACTACAACAATAGGTAAACAAACGTACTGCACAGGTTTTTCTGCGAACGAAAGCTGCGTAACATAAGGTGTGTAGAGGGAAAGAGAACAAAAAACGAAAGAACGAGCCTGAGAGCTTAAAGCTTGTCTGGTTTGTTTCAATTTGCTTCCACGAACGAAATTCTCCCATTGCTGTTCGTGCTCAAAATAAAAACTTGAGCTTGAGGGAAGATGTGATGGTGTGCATCGTTTGCGTCCCCATGTCGTGTTTCCCTTCTCAGAGCAATGTGTGCTTGCGAATAAGCGTTGGACGAAGGATAGAACTAACAATCGCTATCGTAGTATACGATGTGAGAATCAAGTCCCTGAGATTGACTTATTCAACTTAAAAGGGATGATTGACATCCTGGTGTTAAAATTCATTCAACAAAATTTAAAAAAAAAATAAAAAAAAGAAAAAAAAATCAACTTAAATTTAAAATATCATTTACCATAATCAGCTATATAAAGAACATTGCTCAAAATTGAAACCAAAAAAAAAAAACCCAGGCTTTAAAATACGATTTCCGTAAGTACGGGCACAGAACTAAAAATTTCGAGAATACCTAGAGGAGTGAAATGTCATGAACAGTACCAAAACATATAGATCCAGTAAAACATATTATTAACTCAATACCAACATTTTAGTCTCAAAATTCTGGCAACCCTGCCTCTCGCTAGTCATCAAGCTCCCTTCCGATTCGCAGATCTGCACGTGGGACCTTCGCGTTCCACCAAGCCACGATCAACCGGAATGGCAGTTTTCTGCCAACCGTCCAGTGCAACGAACGCAAAACGCAAACTCGGAGAAGCGCGTTTTCCCATCAAATCCAAGTTAAAAGTTATCGTTGCGCGTACCTACTTACTCCACTTAAAATTCCTACCGGGTGTGCGCGTGGAACTGTCCGGGGCCGATCGCTAATATGAAGGAAGCGATATTCCCGTTGCTTCTCCTGGTGCTGCTGCTCTAGATCATGGCGAAGATCGCTTCCACAAAAATGGTGCAAAATCGATCCGATGTCAACAATAACATCGAAAGTAGCAATGGAAATGCCAAGTGCAAAAGTGAAGAACGTCGTCTGCCGAAAAGTTCCTACGCAAGAGATCAGCTGGTAATGATTTTAAGAAGTGACAAATTTTTGTTATTGTTAGGAGTGGTTTCAGTCCATCGAACAAGAACGATCTTGTGGCACTTACCCAGTAACTAATAAATGGGATCGATGAATGTGTGTCACCATATCGCATTTGAGTATTCGAGCACTCGAGATAAAAAAGTGGTAAAATTCCAAACAATAACAGCATTTCACAGAGCCCGTGAGATCGTGCGTGTGAGTCATAGAGTCTAAAAACCAATGAATGCTGCCGGGGGCCGGTTTTGAGGCTTTCGGATTTCTTGAATGAGTTTCTGCGCTCAGTCAGACCTCAAAATGATGCAGATTCGATACAGTTTCAGGTTCTCTCTGTCTCGGTATTTGAGTCGATCGGGGCTTCGCGCAGAGCTCTTGTTTCAATCTATTTATGTGTAAAAGCCACGCTCGATTGGGAATTGTGGCGAGGCGTTTGTTGAATGTTGCTAGCTAAGGGGGAACAATGTAGCGCGTGGAAATCTGCAAACAAATGTGCTCTATGGGGTCTGAAGGCGTTCTGCGGTGCGAAACCAAATAGAAGAACACTGCGTCTTTGGCTGTTCGAGAAATATTTCTTGGGCCTGGTGGTAACCTTCGAAATTTTTTATTTGGAGTGAATATTTGCAATTTTTTCAGAATATTCTCAGAACAATTGCTTTGTTTAATGTAGTAATTTTTTAACTTTCTGACTCTATACCTTTTAATGACCTTTTGTATATCTGACTTTTGACTGTTTGAATTTCTGATCATATGATATAATTCTATCTTTGGATATTTCCTTAGCAATCAACCATGAGCTCGCTTGGCTCAAATTTGGAGGAAATAGAGAAACAAAAGAGATCAATAGGAGGCAAGATCACATGCGAGATTACGATTTTTTTACGTCGATTTTATATAAGCACCCCCCCCCCCTTTCGAAGTGGGAGGGGTTTGTACTTTATCAAAAACAATTTTCGCCCGTTTTACAAACTTTTACGACAATCGATCCAGCAAATGTCACGAACACATTTCTCCTTATGGGAAAATGCGCCAGCTAGCTTCCAACGTATGATGGCTACTACCCAATATGAAGTGCGGGGGAGCAATTTGAAAAAAAATGTAAAAAAAATCAAATTAAATTATTCAATTTTTAAATCGTCTAAGAAGTTTACGGTCTTCGGCAAAGTTTTGTTTGAATATTCAACAATAAGATGCAGCTTACAGTGAGGCTGAAGGATGTTTTGAACAAAAAAGTCACTTTTTCCATACTAATTTCCGTACAAACTTTGAATTTTTTGCTTCAACCCATTTCAAAAACCTAGAGCCACCAAAATTTGCACAGTTGTTATTAGGCTCAAATGGAACCCAAAACCGTTTTGTACTTTTTTTGGTCCGATTCTCACCAGTCTAATGTTCATCGTTACGTAACTTTTTTTTCTTCGAAAAATTTCATTTTTATCACAGCTATTTTGACGTCATGCGTCAGGGAAATGGTTAGCAAACCAAAGTCTGCAAAGTTTGTTATCTCAATAATCATGTTTGAGATAACAAACTTTGCAGGCTTAGGGTTGTTAGAATTTTTCCGTGGGCCGGGAAAATCAAGGCGATTTAATCTCAAAAACTAGTGAAATTTCAGCATTTGATTTCAGAATTTTCAACCCAAAATACGGGCAATATCCGGGTCAATTTAGTTAAAACCAAATCTTTTTTAAGCCGCAAAAACCAACTACAGTCGCACTACTATGAATAACATGCTAAAAAAAATCACTTAGCGTCCAATAAAGCGAAGTTAAAAGCTATAAATTGGACATAATGTAATAGTTTTTTTGAGATTTTTTTAGATCCTGACCACAACAAAATTAAAAAAGTGGTGTAAAACCCGTACTTTTCAATCAATCAATCGTAAAAATTGTTCAAGTCGTACCAGATAAATTTTTAAAAAGGTATTGAAAATTTGACGAAATTGGGCACATTTTTGCATTTTTGGATTGTAAAATTACGAAAAACAGAATTTTTGACGAATTTTCAAAAATAGATATTTCTTGAACTTTTCGTCAATTTGCAGTTTTTTCAGATTTTCTTGCACTAATTTACAGCTTTGTACTGGGTTTTCAAGACTTTCTCATTAAGTTTATATTCACCAGAAAGTCAATTTCATATCGATTCTAGTCTGCAAATGCAATTTTCAATACCTTTTTCAAAATTTATCTGGTACGACTTGAACAATTTTTACGATTGATTGATTATGCAGTGCAAAGTTGAATTTAATTGCAAGAAAATCTCAGAAATTGCAAATTGACAAGAAGTTTAAAAAACAGCTTGCTTTGAAAATTCGTCGAAAATTCTGTGTTTCGTATTTATACAATCTAAAAAAGCATAACTTGGCTAAATTATGTCAATTTTTCAAACTTTTTTTCAAAAATTATCAGGTGTAACTTAAACAATTTTGAAGGTTCAGTGATTGAAAAGTACGGTTTTAACATTTTTTTTTACATTTTATGTAGTCATGATCATAAAAAAAATTCAAAGAAATATATTTTTATGCGGCACTTCAGATTTTTTGGACACTAAGTGAATTTTTTTTAGCATTTTGTTGTTGATCTGAAGTCTTTTTTCAGAAGCATGTTTCATCGGATTTTTTTTTTTTCTTAGACTTCGAATAATGGAAAGCTTATGTGTTGTAGGTAAATAATGTCTGAGAAACATTTGCCGTATTTGTTTTTATCTGGTGGCCAACCAGTGGTGCACTTTTTTTTTTTGTTTCGATTATAGTCGTTTTACCATCTTTATGGCATTCGCGACTTTATCAACGTTGCAGTTGGCGGATCGTTATTGAAAAACTCATCCGGTACAACTGTGTTCGATGTTTACTTGGGCTCTTGGGCTCGAACTTGCGGACATCGGTTCAGGAGACAACAGACTTGCCAACTGAGCTATATCACAAGCACCAGTGGTGCACTAACTGCTGTATATCGTATAAAAAAACACTTTGACAGCACTTAATGCACAAGTAGAGGACCACCAGTGTAATAACAAATACGGTAATAGTTGAGTTACATTAGGAGATTTCTGAAACTATAAATTTTGTATAAAACGGTTGGAAACAAGAGAGATATATTGGTTTTAGTCAGGTACTGTAACGGGTAAAAATTTCTGGGATGGATGAGGGTTAATAAAATCTGTGCATCTGTGTATCGAATTTTGTATCAAATATTCGGACAAGCCCGAGTAAAGATGATTAGTGACATACGGATGGAAGGGGGACAAAATAGTGCATTTTTGCATTACCTAATAAATGTTTGCCGCCTTATTACTTTTCTCATTTCTGGCTTCCTGAATAGTTCACCTTCAAACATTCAGAGTTTTGACTTTCTGAATTTTGACTCGGCCCTCAGATTCCGAGAGATTCAATTTTTTTTATTGGTTTTAACAATTTGACGTTCGGACTTTGTGACTATTTGAATAACGGACCTTTTGATTTTCAGATTTTTTTAATGCAAAATTTTTGACTTGCAATTTTTGTCTTTTCTGAAAGACTGAAGACTATCTGACTTTCTGAAATTTGGACTTTGTAACTCCCTGAATTTCGACATTTTCTTCGAATTTCTGAGAGTTTCCAATCAACTTTTTTTAATTTCTGTTTTTTTTTTTCAACATTGCTGACTTTTTCAATTTCAATTACTTAAGATTTATTGACTTTCCAATGTTCCGACTTTCGATGTCAGCCAAAATTATCAAGATTTTTTTTTCTCAAAATTATTGAACTTTATGTTTTCATCATGAATGATCATGCATAAGTTAAGGTTGCCAGATTGCCTGGTTTTATCCGGGTTTGCCGGATATCTGAAATAAATTTTGGGAACAGTTCGATCCTGCCCGGTTGCTTGGATTTCATTGAAAGATGCCCGGAATTAGGCCAGATGTATCCACTTTATTTGGCAAATCTACCAAAAAAAAAACAAATTGTTTTGTAAATTGTTTTATTAATGCCTCCAAAACGAAATTTTTTAAGCAAGTTTTATAAAACTAATCATGGAAGTTTTTTTGAAAGCCTTATATACGATTTAAAATCTGTCGATGAATTTTGATGAAAAAAAAAATAATTTTTTTGCCTTGATTTTTGTTGACCTATTTGAGGGTTTTAACAAAGTTTGCCCGGATATTTCCTGGATTTTTGGTCGTCAATTTTTAATTCAAATGCCCGGATTTTGCCAGAATTTTATATGAAATTACCCTGATTTGTCCGGGCCGGATACGTGCTGAAAAAAAAATCTGGCAACCTTATTATAAGGACATGTACAATAGAGTGCCCCAAATGACCCGACTTTTGAAAAAGTTATGCGCTGCAGGCTTAAATTGATCTTAGGCCTAGTACAAGATCTCATGCCAAATTTGGGCGAGATCGGATCACGGGAAGGGGTTGCTCAACGAGCCTGAAGTTTGTATGAGAATTTTGAGACATTTTGTTCGGGAGAAACATGCAAAACCATTTTTTCATCAATAACTTTGGTTTCTGTCGGTCGAGGAGTAGGCGTGTGCTGAAGCGTCAACACACGTTTTTTTTCGGCTGTTAAAATTTTGTCAATAATTTTATTAGAAAATTTATGTATTTTGAATTTTCAATTATCATACGCATGCTCGGTATAGATCGTCGATCGCGTGGCGTATCGTTGTTTTCGTGTGCAGTGAAATTTTTCTATAAATTCTTTTCCATTGCGTGTTATTTTGAAATAATTATCAGGGCCAATAAATAGAAAGATAGAAGAATTACGGCAAGGTTTTCTGTGCTAAAAAGCTCTTGTGTTAAAAGCTTGTGAAAACATTGTCCAAAGTTCCTAAATTTTGGTGTAACGGGGGTAGCGATGCAATAATGGCTACAGGATCAATGCGATACCAGTTAACAGTTCGAATGGGTATTGGAACTAAAATGCAAAGAATCTACAATCAAGTATCGTTTACTTCGAAACTCGGATAGAGTTAGCTAAGTATATTTTTCTTTTTTTATTTATTTATTGATTTATATCATTATTGGCAGACATTTTAACAAAAAAAGCGCAAGGTTTTCGTTTTCATTGTACAGAAGTTTTTTCTTTCGTTCTTTTTAAAAATGGATAGGTTATATAAGTAAGTTTGCAATGAAAAATTCGTTACCGAAAGTGGTGTACATGAGATGAAAAATGCCCAAAAATAGGCATAATCTTTGCATGCAGTTTTATTCCAATACGGGTTTTGTGCGTTTAAAACTAGAAAGATGTCAATGTTTATTATCCTGGCATCTTAATATTTCTGTTTTTGATTTTTGGCATCACAGTATCCGATCACAATGACTTCAAAGAGTCCATATAACTAGAAATATGAGAAAATAAAATATCGGATGTTTTTCGAATAAAACTAATGAATAAAGATATTTTTGCACTATTTATATCCAGGAATTTCTTTTTTAATCATTTTTGACTAATTATCTAAGGCATATTAAAATTAAAAGATACATGCTTGACAAGTTCGTTTTGTAGTTGTTATAAATTATTTAAAAGAAAAAGCACATTCGCGAACAAGATAGAAATTCAAGTGTAGGAGCTTGCAATTGATGGATTTATGTTAGGATTTTTTTTCAAATACACTTAATTTATTTGAATTGTAACATTAGGGTAGATGTTTTGTCTTCAGGAAAATAGAAGAATAGGATGCTCAGAATCAGATTACACTAGTCAAAAGTGTCTCCAGATCACATCCTTTTACCCACTCCCCAGAACAAAATTATTTGCTAGGACGCAGAGGTGACCTCGGTCCTATAGCTTAAATTATTTTTCTCATCCCTTTCTCTCTTTTCCAAACTATCTATTGACTACTAGGACATGGCCGTCGCCGTTATTGATGTTCAAAGAGAGAGCATTAGTTTTGGGCATTGTGAATGGCTGACAGTCCCAGACACCATTCATTTGACCCTTGAACAAAATTGGTGGCCTTGGTCAATCACGGAGTAGCAACCATTGGCGAAGTGGAATTCGTTCTACTGAGCCACGCCTACGATCATGGGATTCGAAATGCATTTGATTCAATATAATTGTACTACCAATAAAGAGTTTTTATGAAGTATACTGAGGAAATTCAAAAGGATTGTTCAATATTAATTAACTACTAAAAAATATAATGAAGCATTTCGGGTTTAATGTTCAAAGGTGGATGTGAGTAGTCAATCAAGCTAAGCTAAGCTAATAACTTTGGTTTCTGTTGGTCGATTTTTTTTTCAAAAACGGGTTTTCTTAAAGCCTAATTTATGAAAAATATTTCATTCGAAGACTGCATTTCGATAAGAGTTAAGATCAAAAAGTTATAAGGCTTCAAAAATGGACTATTTTTTTAACGGTGGTATTCATCACTGGTAATGAGGTGTCAATATGTTCGACCGCCTCGACTCATCAACAGTGATGAATACCATCCTTAAAAAAATTAGCCCATTTTTGAAGCCCAATAACTTTCTTATCTTAACTCTAATCGAAATGTAGTCTTCAGATGAAATATTTTTCATAATTTAGGCTTTAAAAAAACCCGTTTTTGAAAGAAGTCGGCCGACGGGAACCAAAGTTATTGATAAAAAACTGGTTTTTCATGTTTCTCCCGAACAAAATGTCACAAAATCCCATACAAACTTCAGGCTCGTTGAGCGGCCCCTTCCCATGATCCGATCTGGCCCAAATTTGACATGCCATCTTGTACTAGGCCTAGGATCAATTTTAGCCTGCAGCGTATAACATTTGACAGGTTTTGAATTTCCCATACAAATTTGGGGCAGTCTAATGTACAACAACAAAAGTGAAAATCTACATGTCAACATTTTACATTCGATTTCCTTGCAACGAGTAATAAGAAAAATGTTCGTATTTTCAACAAAAAAATGTTTTGTTGATTGTCCATGCAAGAGATTTTCTGCAAAACCGTGAAACGGGATTTATCTAGAAAATTTTCCTATTCTTTCTGTGCTACTCAATGAACCCTCAATGATGTATTTCTCAACCCTTCATTTCATTTTTTTTTATTATTGAAAACCACTTTGAAGATCAATCAAAAAAATATGCTTTTAACTTTTCCCATACAAATAACTGTTTTCATACAAAATTTATTACTTTGAAACAAGGGGTTAATTGATGGAATGACTTTTTGGTTTATTTTCGAGGGTTTTTTAACGGCTGTCAGTATCCGACTCATGATGTGGAAACGATTGTTCTTTTACTTCAACATCTCGGTTCATATTGGATCTTCCTTCTACAAAATTTTGCCCACAGTGAGTCCCATTCTGTAATTATAATTATAATTATTCCCTTCAGATATACATAGATGTACTCATGTGCAAGGTTGCCGAGAAAAAAAGAGAAATCTATAATCTCACAGAATTTTGGGCAAATTTTCATCACATAATCTATGTCACAGATTTCACAGAATTTTAAAATTGCATACGTTTTTTCAAAATTGATTTTTTTAACGACAATATAAATTCTGGATGTTTAACTATGAATTGGAGAACATGACAAGATTGGTAGTTTTAGTTTATTCTTCTCAAGTAAAATGTAAAAAACACGTAATTTGACATGACTTTTTAATGAAATTATTCAAAAGAGTAACACCTAAAATCATAAAAGAATTTTTGGGTAAAATCTCAGAAAGTCAGTTTTTTTTTTTCGTCAAATTACTTAATTTTTTTCGGCAACCTTGCTTATGAATCGGAAAAAAATGCTATCCAGACTTGGTGTTCAAATTCTAGACGTAATATTGCATATAGTAAAGGTTACTTAACATAGATAATTCACACGGCAGATGAAAACAATTTAAAAAAAAAATGTAATGATGTTCCTCCAAAATTTTAATTTAGCAGGATAAAGTCGAATAAGTTTTCTTTTTACTTTTTGCCTGAAAAACTTCATATTATCAAGTCTTCGCCATCAGTATTTTCCGATAATTTTTTTATAATTAACGTTGGCAGCGGCAGTAATTTTAAAATATTCCTAAGAAATAAACGCGAATATATTTCATATGATACAGATATGATAGGATACATACTTTCCTATCCATGTACAAAATATTTCGGCTGTTTTCGGTCAATTCCGAATCCAAAACATCTTCTCTTCTTATTCCGACGTTTCGTTTTTTTTTAAACTTTTTCACAGGAATCTACAAAAAACATTACAATCTCCTAATAAATTAATTAGACAACATAAAACAGTTGCTGAGAAAACTTACAGAAAATTGTGTTTCTTCATCTGGAGGATCAATTTCAATTAAATTCGCATACACTAATTGGACACTTTTTACCATAAAAACGATAGAAGATATTAAAAGAAATAAAACTAAGACGAAAAGCCTATTTGAATATTTAAAATGAAATTACTGCCTAGAGCAAACTCCAAACACGAAAGATATATCTTGATAGTGTTGAGGATCCCGCAATATCGGATCTCTTATTCACTGTTGTATCTGTCTGATGATGTGACATTTTTCATGTATTTTGAAATGATAACAAGAATCTACCTTGTCTTCAATGAAGAACAAAAAATAATAGAAGGAAGAGGATTTGCGTATTTAAGAGTTTTTTGAGTGCGGAAGAATATTTACCTCTGTCTTGATTTGACAGCTTTTCCACTCAGTCTTTACTATGTGTTGTAAGCCTACTTGGTTGAATAATTCTACTGAATCAAAGCAATCGAAAGATTCCCTTCAATTCAAATACGGTATAACGTGTTCGGTTGTTTTGTTTCAGCATTCAGTCTTAAAATTAAGAAAATTCATTAGAGGTGCATACAATAAGAGATTAAACTTACAAGAAAAAACTTACAAGAAAGAAATTTCATCAAAATCCCTGCAAAAAAAAGCTTTGTCAAAAGCAAGTCAAGTTTAACCAAAATAATAAGACAGCAGACCGTGACAAAGTGAGTGTTATCCATGTCTTTTTTAGTCTCGAAAGAAGGAAGAATTCTGAACAGGTTGTGTAAAATGCAATTCACAACATTCTGTCCGGATTCAATCTATTTTTCGGAATATACCTCATTGAATGTTTAGTCATCTGATTTTAAGGTTTTTTTTCATTCATCCATTTGGTTTGCTTTTTCCAACCCCACAACTCAGCTTGTCAACAGTTTTTCAATGGAAAAGTGGCTCCAGAGAGTGATCACGGCATTTTTTTAAATCTTTTTAACGATGCAACCAAAAAATTTAAAAATAAGTTTTTTAAACAAATATTTTCTGGTGTGATGGGGCTATGAGTCTTTTGTAAGAATGGTTTTTGAACTTTTAACTTTTACTCAAACGAATTATCGACTGTCTTATTGGAAATATTTTCAAAAGCGTCCTTAAAAGTATTTCGACTGTAAATTTTGTTAATCTAAACTGCAATTGCCAGTTGACAATGTCTGAAAAACTCACAGAAAGTTTGTAAAAATAAAGCTACGTTTATTTTTTCTGTTGATGTATTGCATAACTGTAGGCGAAAAACTTAGCTGTGGCTTTTTTTACCAAATGAAATTTCGTTAACCACGTCAAGTGATTTGCAAAATAATCCCAAATTTTTCTTAAAGAATTGAAGTATTTAAGAAGATTCTTACCTCATCGGAATACACTGATGATGAAATAAGGTTTATTTTATTTGGCTACAAAATCGACTAAATGTATAACTTTTGTGTATAATTGAAAAGATTTAAGTTGAAAAGTATTTTTTAGTCAAGTTAAACACCTTGAACTATTCGGAATGTGGAGATTTTTTTCCCTTGTAAATCACAAAATTACTAACATCGGTTCCCCCAATTTTCTTTCCGTTTCCGCAGGAAGAACTGGTCCAACGGTTGGGCAAGAAGTTACTCGTGCTCTCCAATGAACAGACCAGCATTGCCGAGGAAAGCAACGCCAACGACCTGCTCGGTAACGATGTGGCCCTCAAGGTAGCCCAAAAGGTCCGGCCCTCGGACGCCTCCAAGTTCCGCTCCTACGTCGACGACGTCGGCTATATCACCATGCTGCTACTTTCGCTATCCGGCCGGCTGGCCCGCACCGAAAATGCCCTCCACAACATCGACGAAAGTCACGCCGATAAGGTAAGGATTTGATTATGGGTATTCAATCTATGCCAGAAAATTTAAATTTATGATTTTTCCTCTTTTTAGAAAATCCTCGAAGCCAAACGGGACCGATTGCTGGAGCAGCTGGACGAGGCCAAGCAGCTGAAGGACGACATCGATCGGCGGGGTGCGATTATCGGGAAAATTCTGGAAAAGTCGCTGACCATCGAAGAGTACGCCGATTACGATTACTTTATCAACATGAAGGCGAAGCTGATCGTCGACTCGCGGGAGATCGCCGACAAGATCAAACTGGGCGAAGAACAGCTGGCCGCCCTCAAGGATACCCTGGTGCAAAGCGAGTGTTGACCACGAGCCGAGAGCATTTTTTATTGTTTTGTAAAAATTAGAAACCCAGTAAGGAATCCTACGTTATACTGTAAGCTTATATGGGCTAGGATAAAATTGAACTTACATGATCAATCTCATCAGAGCAGATAAGAATGACCGATCGGCTGTTGAATAGATAGGATAGATACAAACACGGCGAACAATAATGATGTTTACGCAAACAGAAATCAAGTATAAACCATTTTAGTAGTTTTAAATAAGTTTGGAAGGATGACTGTCCTAGGATCAGATCGCTCCAGAACGATTGTATATTATTGTAAATTTTTAGTCATTCGATATCAGAGTAAGAACCTTCTTCAGTAACCAATTTTTGTTTTGTTCTTTTCAAATTCGTTTAAACTCATTAACCCACCAATTGGCAGTTACGTTTGAAAAAATCTCATTTAATAACCTTTTACTAGGAAATACATTAAAAAAAATCTACCAGTTTTTCCTCGTTAAGGCGGAAAGTTCTTGCATTTCAATGCTGTTCTGTTGAAATGCCCAAGAGTTTTTGCGAGTGCACCCCCAATATATGTTGATAAGTTTGCGTGTGCGTGTGCTTTTTTGATACTTAAATGCACGTTTAGTACGCTTTGCTTAGTCCCTCCATACAGACGTTAATCTCTTCGTCTTAGGTTTTTTTTTACTTGCGAGTGCCGTGCCTTACGTTTTTCCTACATACTTTTTTAAAGTCTAACCTCAACTTTTCTAGCCCATCAAAACCCAATGTTGATGGTTGGGTTTCGATTGTGCCTTTTATTCTTTCTCAATCTTAAAAACTGCATGGACTTAAAACATTGTAGTTTAAACACTTCAGTGGCAATAATTCAGATAGGTGCTTAGACACATTAGGTCCCCTATTAGTTTGTGAATTTCTTCTTGTAATAAAATCTATTTGATGGAATGAATACTATCCATTTCGATTAAACTAGATGGAACATCTATCAGTCGTAGATTTATTGCAATATTTGTAAAGTAGCACCCATTTTAGTGGAACTTTCAAACGAACGATCGAACCTTATTAGTTTGTACATTATACCTATTTTATCGACACTCTTGAAAACCTTTGTATTTTATTGTAAAATTACGCTACTGATTCTACCTAGACTATTATAATTATTCTTATTATAATTATTATTACTATAATTATTGAAAAACAGAAACAAAAATGTGTAAGCACGATAAAATTTAAACGAAAACAACGGATTGTGATTTTAATATGAACTATACGAATATCAAAAATGGAACATTTTATGCAACTCATAGGTTTGCCTATTTTCCCCCTAGAAAGAGAGGAATCAATCATTTTTTATCATGTAGTCTATTAGTCCAGAGGGTAAGACACAAACACGATTTTAGTAGTACGATAACTGATCGCCGCCCAAATTGCAGCAAACACGCTAGGAATTCATTTCCACTCTGATTGTTTGCTTGGGGGCCAACGCAAGTATATACTACCTAGCTACAATAGTTCTTCCTAACACGAATACAATACCTACCTACTTAAATACCTACCTACTACAATACGCATTCACGTTTCTTCAGTGTCAAAATGTTCTAAAATAAACGATAATTGCTTAAAAGTGACTCTGTTAATGTTCCGAACATGTCCATTTCGCTTTTTGGCTGATGTTCCAGAAATTGTCATTCGCCTATTGAATACTCGTAGAAAATGAAGCATAACTGAAGGCGAAATACATACCCAAGAACCCTCTTAATGAACCAATATGGAATTTTCGAAGGAATATAAGATTCAAGTCTACTGATTGAATATTTACTTACGAAAAAGTTTTTCTTCCAACTTGCATACATTTGTCCGATTTTTCAAAGCGGTACGTACAAAACCCAAAAAACTAGTTAAAAATATTGTTCAAGTCAAACCCCAATCTCACTTCTACTCCTGCGAAAGTTTTCTTTTCAGCACCCTCAGCTTGGAGTAGATTTCGTCCCAATCCAGATAGGCTCCGACGATGTGTCGGGTATTGCTTTCGGTGTCGCTGTACCCAGTCCGACCGTGAACCATCCTAATGTTGCTGAAGGTCAAGATGTCCCCCGGAGCCGTTTTAAATTCAACCGCCTCCCGGTGAATCAACCGCACGAAGGTGGACATGGCACGGTACCAGGGTTCCACCTTTTCAACCGGAATGTTGAAGAAACTATCTCGCTGCGGTACGCTGTGATTAATCCGCTCCAAGTTGCCATCCCGACCAACGCTACAATAGTATTCAAATTTCAGAAAAATGTCAGAACTTTTTTCTAAAGTTCTTACCAAATAACCGGTGCCCGGTAGATGCTGTGGAATTGGCCACCCTCATCCTGACCGAGATCCGTCCAATTGACCAGCGTTCCAGCCAAAATGGCAAAGTCCTCCGGCAGTTCGTGGCGCATCAGTTCGGCCACATAAAATGCGTCGGCTATGAGATTCTGACCACCGGCGGATTGAGATTGGACCAGGCAGTGCAGTAAATTGCATCCCGGTTTGTAGTCGTAGTACGGTAGATCTGAGTGCATTTGCAGCGGCGTTGAGAGATAGGCCACGTTACTGGTGCCCTCTTTTGCTTGGACGATGAATTCCTCTCTGAAATGTTTTTCAAGGAGAAAATAAAAGTTATTTTAATCAAAGGGTTTAACAGGTTAACTAATTTTTTTTTTGGAAGAGAATATTGTGGTAAATCTTTAACCTGCCAGAGAGCCTTCCAGTTTAAAAAAAAAAATAGCTAGCAGTGGAACTTGGATCAACTAAACTCAAGTTATTGAGGTTTTTTTTTCAGCTCTAAATCAAGCTTGAAGATTTTATTTATATCTCTATTTCTAGTTCAACACTTTACTTTTTTAAGAAAAAATCATGAAATTTTGCTTTAGTCTGTCGAAGCAGCTTTGATTGATGATCTGATTTTACTTTTGAGAAAGTTATATCTGAATGTGGCATTTCTAAGTAGTCCTCTAACAAGTCTCAAAGTGACATTTCTCATTCATATCAATTGTACTGCCTATACAAAGTTGGTATCCTAGCATATACTTAAAGTGTAAATACAGGCGCTTTCAAATGGTATCCGATATATTTCTCACAGCTTCAAAAGTCAATTTGTTATTTGAGTGACTTCCAGAAGCTTTGGTTCTTTTTTTTTTAGTTCAGTGACCAGTCTGGGCTAAAATGCATCAGAATGCAAATTATAGATTCACCGTTTAAATGCTGAAATATGATTGTTTTGAATCACGTGATTGTTAATTTCAAAATATCATCCATCCAAACATTAATTTTTATAATTTCAGCTAGTAGAATTTCTTATAGTATTTATTTTACCCCTAAATGTATGCAGCACCCTTATGCCGTTTCTATAAAAAAAATCGATACAAAAAATGTAAAAATAACTGCAATTGGTGCTATATTTGTTATGACATTACAAATATTTTAAAATATATAAATTATCAAACGTTTTCATTAAAACCAAAATTTGTTGCAACTTACCCCGTTTTCTTAGTTGGGTGAAAATCGCATGTTTATGTGAATTTAAAAATAACTGGTGACACCAACAATTTTTCTAACTACGTCATATGTCTAACATTAGTTGTACAAGCGTATGATTATCTGTGGACATTAAGTTTTTAGAAGCCATTGAAGTTGAAAAGTGTTGCATGATGCCCCAGTTGACGATACATTTTCTTCGAGTACAGTCGGTAGTGATAAAATGAAGAATTTACTTTTTTTTTTCCTTTTTTATAGGAATTTAACCCATTAAGGTCATACTTCCTCGAAAAATTTACGGTGTCTCTAACTGTTAAAACATTTAGAATCAAATAAAACTTACATTGGTTAACGATATGATGACGATTTATCGTTTTGTGAGGATCGTTTTAAAGTTTTTGATAAAAAAAACGCCTTAATTTATACTAAGGAACCCCAAACAAGTTTTGTAATCTGCAAAAAATTCAAATGAGCTGAGGAAATCGGGAAAATCGAAATTTTAATTTTGATGTCAAATAACCGAAAAATGTTTAAAACGCTGAAATCTGGTGTTATCTCGAAAAATAATTTTTTTTTCCAAAAATCGACTTTTAGGACTTAGTTGTTTTTCCGCAAAACGGAGAAAAGTCCCAGAGAGTCGATTTATGACAATTTTTTTTTTTTTGAGATAATGCCATATCTAAACGTGACGTCAAAATCAAAATTTTATATTCTCCGAATTCTGCATCTGAATATGGTTGATTTGCGAAAATCGACCTGAGAATTTACATGACCCTTTTGGCTGCAACAAGTATACATCATGGCCTTAGGAACGGGGGCGGGAGGAGATGGGTTTTGGCCCCCCCATGAGGTTCCAAAAAGCCAAGCGAAATGTTCTTCCCAAACTCAACATTTCTAATTCTTAACCCTATTTTGATAAACGACTAAAATGATTCAAGAGTAACAATCTAGACTCAGAACTAAAGCAAAGCCTCGAAATTTTATTCCAGGTCCACAATTCTACTACATTTTTTTCAAAAAAATTCTCACTTGTTGAGAAAAATTGAGCCCCGAATACCGAATTTCAAGAAGACAAGACTATGCTTGCCGGATTACCCAGATGTTGCACAATTGCGTTCAATTTATTTGCAAAATCGAACAAAAATTTCAATTGTTTCATGAGAAACATAACTCAGTATTTTATGTCAAATTTTTTGAGCAAATTTCATCAAATTAACGATTTCCTAAAAACTAAAAAAAATTATTTAAAGTTTACTGATGTGTTTGTTTTTTCGGACTTTGTACTAAATACACTAATTGAATCTTATTGTGAACTGACAGAGCTGAGTTTGACAAATATTTAAAAATTCAGGAAAAGTCACTATTCATCTCATTTTACAGCAACACTTTTCTAATCAATTTAATATTTGAAAATGTCTTTAAAATTTGTGTCATCATTATCTTTTTTAATTTTTTTTTCTTTTTTTGCAAATTGCACTATAAATTAGGAAATTAAAAAAAAAAAGAATTTAAACTGTCAAGTTTTTGGATTACTTTTCTCTTAGCATTTGAAACCTTGAATGAAGGCACATCTATTTTGAGTATTTGGAATAAAAATTCATAACAATCACAAATTATTTAAAATTTTAGTTTATGATCGTAAGATAAGAAACTGTAATCCAAACAGTTAAATTTAATGCTGAATTTTATTGTTAATTTATATCAATATTCTGAATTTGGCTTTATTAATCTGGATTTTCAGTTATATTTTAGCTGATTTTCTCGGATTTTGATTTTATTTTTGTTGATCGAGTTCAAGTGTTTATATTCTTAAACTCACTTGTGCTTGATAGATTCTTTTTTTAATTTGATATCTAGTTCGATTTGATATCTAGTTGCGCGTCGTGACTAGCAAACGAGAACTACTGACTGTCAATAGAAAATTTCCAACCGAGAAACGTGCGACACGCATCATTATTTCGTCTGTCGGCTTCGCTCTCTGCCCGAATCACCACCCACCGTACCTACTCGGAGAGCAAACAAACACAATTTGCTGGACGAGGTGCTTGTAGTTCTAGAAATTCAGGAATGATTTTATGTTTATAATTTTCAAATTTTTGTGAAATCTCACAGCGTGAATTGTAGCACCTCACTAGAATGTAGATTAAATGTGCTTTCCAATGAATATACTCTTGATTGGTCCAAACAAAGTGAAAGCACTGAAAATCCGGGTACAACTTGACGGTGGACCACAAAAAGAGATGAAATTTCAATTAGTGAAAAAATTGCGCAAAGTAGTGAACTTTGAAAAATTCCAGTAATTTCAATTTTTGTTGCATCAAAAATCTGAAGACAGCAAAATGTTAGAATTTTAATAAAGTTTGTAGTCATATTTTTTTTCTAAAACTCTACCATCGCTCAAACAGTATTTACTACACGGAAAAATCGACTTATTCATAAAATGTGTTGCGATTACACCATCACTATAACTAATCGGTTGTTGCTCAAAATTTGTATATCCCCAATTCAATTCTGAGTAGTTTTGAGTTGCCAATATACATAAACGAACTAAATGTCGTTTAGTCATGCTCTGTATAAAAAGTTTGCTGTTGTTGGAAAGCTTTGGAAGGGGATGTCAAAGCATAAAATCTTTCGGAATCATTTTGTGTTGTGTTGAGATTCACTATAGTTTTTATTTTCAATCGTTGAAATCATTATTTTTAACTCATAAAAGGTAAGTTTCTCATCATTCAACTTAATTCTTTTATCTAAATGTCTTTTTTTATTTTAGAATGTCAAAACAATTCTACTACAGCCGCAGGGAACTGTCGTTCATTTTCCGGAAGGTTCAACAAAAATTCGAATGAAGATGCGGTCAACCAGCAGGATCTGAAAGTCCGAGGAGCCAGATAGATTCCGGGAAAACGTTTGTTGTTCATTCGAGCTTCGGAAATTGGTGAGTAGATGAAAAATGTCTATTCAAACTGTTATTTGTTTTCTTATTTTGTATTCAGAATACGAAAGGCCTAATAAGGCTGCATCAGGGTAAAACCAAGAGAATATGAGTTTTGGTTGTCCATGGGCTGCCGCGAGACGCTACCGGCTGCTTCCGTTGATTTTGGTAAGCATTACGTATTCATCTCTATAGAGCAATTATTCATGACTTTATATGTTACTTTTTTAGTGGTTCATCTGCATCTGGGGAGCTGGTGCCGCCTCCACCACCGAGAAGCAGAACGAAGGCCAGCTCCATTCCGTTACGGCAAGCAGAACCATTCCCGATTCAAGTACGAAGAGGAAAATGAAAAGGCCCTCTTTAAGAGAAGCTTAAGGCAGATCATGAAGATGTCAAACAAAATTTAAAAAAAACAAAAGAATGGTAAGGTGCTTGAAATGTATTAATTTTATTTATTCTCACTATTTCTTTTTGTTTTTTTTTTTTCGAGGCACAATCAATGCGTAGGCATAGAACAGATGTTGTGAAAAAATCTGGCGAGCGAGCTGGACCAAGAGATGATCGGTCGGACCGGAAAAATCTTCGGAAACAATCCACTCATCGCCATTCAGCGGAACCTTCATATGTAAAAAAATGTAAGTATTAATACTCCATAATATTTAATAGTCCATGCAATTTGAACTTTAAAACTAAACTTAAATGCAGTGTGATTTGTCAATCATTGTTTTTTTTTTCCTTCCTGTAAGCTTGAGGGAACAGTCGTTTCATTCGGTTTTTTTTTTATCAAAACTGTTCAGAAAGGTGTCTTTATAGTGGTTAATTGTTCTAGGTGGATAATTGTCATTTTCAATCAGACAAAACCTACGAATCCAATCTAACAAAATTATTCCTAAGAATTTTGAATTTTGAATTGAAATTCCAATTGACTACTGGCGCTAAAAAATATGTATTTTCAATTTGAAATATAACTATATCAATAGAATTTCTTGTTTTCTATGTTTATTACTTTGTTATATTACAAACTGATAACAAAATTGATTGTAAATTGTTACAAAAGATTAAAATAAATTTCATTTTTACAGATTCTTTGGGTTTCCCCCTGGCATTTCAATAACGCAAAAAAGACGATCGTACGTTGGAAATTCTAAGTTGAATTTTGTATGAGTTTGCTGCCGAAATGAAATTAAAAAAAATAAACAAAAATATAAAAGAATATTAGGCACCAGAATGACTTGACAATAAAGATTTCAATGCTGCGCAAAAGATTTAAATTTTGTCCTTTTTTGAGAAATTTCATTAATTTTTACTTCCCTGAAAAAATCTTGAAAATGCATGGGCATCCCCATGTCAAAATATACAGAATTGACTAACTGGCTGAAAGCTTTCGAATGTGTAAAAGCTTTTTGCTCACGCTCTGTGTAAAACGCCCAAACATAAAACTAAGTGGAGACACTTTTCTCGAATCTGTATGGATTTTTATACAGAACAGAGTAACTTTGTTTACCGTGTAGCAATCGAATGAAAAGTAGGGTTTTCAGACCACTTTTTTGAACTTTTTGTGACCATTTCATTAAAAAAAATTTAAAAAATATTTCTTGTCTTCATGATGTAGGCATAAACTTCAGCTTTCATAAGCATAAGGCAAATATTTTTTTGGACGTGTAACATATGAACTACAGCAGTTTTCGTGAGGCATGTTTATCGGATTTTTTTTTTTTCATGTTGAATAACGAGAAAAGTTGTAACTTTAGCTGTATATAATGTTCTAAACATATTTTACTGACATTACAAGGTTTCTATTGATATAAGTTTCATATGAAGTTCATAATAATTCAAACGACTTAAATAGATTTTACTTTTGTGGTGTCAAAATGACACCCAAAGTCGGAAAAGGGAGTTTTTTTGTCCAGGCTTCCAGGGTTCGTCCATAAAAAAAGTAAAGAAGCAATATTGAAGAACTTTTGAATTCATTTTGGGTCCCCGAAGAAATTTTTGTATTTTGAAGCTTCTGAAAAAAGTTACAAGCCTTCAAACTTGCAATGGTGTCAAAATGACACCCTAATGCGGATGAGGATTAAATGTTAAGTTTTTATAATCTTTCAAGTTTGATGATATTTTTGATTACGATCCTTTTTTCTGACTTTTGAAACTGAGAGTTGGATCTAATATCAAGTTAAAGTCCTATAAACTTTGGAAAAGTTCCTTTTAACCACTGAGCATAGAAAGTAGTGTGCATTTTTCAATGTTTTCTGATCCTCCAATCCGTTCTTATGATAGTGATGCAATTTACTTGGAATCATTAAATTGATAACATTCAATTCTTAAACTGACTGGATAAATTCCTAACATCTTCTAACAATCAACCAAAAATAAATAAAGGTGATTTTTTATCAGTTATATGACTTTCTATTGGTGTTATCAAAACTCATCAAAAATGATTTGGTAATGGTAATGTTTTGAGTCTATCGAAAATTTTACATCCATATTGCTTGAGTTGCTAAAAGAATATGACATTTCAAAAAAAATTAACGGTGCACGAACAATCATCTAAGAAAAAAATAGAATTGCCTTGATTCTGATGCAACAAAAACAAATTTCGTAAATATGCTTCTTACCGGCTAGTTGCAGCACCCCATAGGGACAATCATATCCAAGTATCCATTTTACTGGTGCCACGTGAAAAATACACTGGCATTGAAAATGGGCGCCAAAACTTCCTATAGATAGATGGATGATCATTAGCAAGCCTTGATTGCTTTTGGCGCCTTTCTACTCTGGATGATTCGAATGAAAAAAAAAAAGGGAAATTGGGTGCCATGACTTTTGTTTGATACGAATAAAAACTAAAAATTAATTTTCAAATTCCACAAAAACATTTTCGAAATTATCTCTCCGTTGTGTTACTCTTCGCATGAAGACAAACACAACGAAAAAAATCGCATGCAGATCGGATGATCCAGTGAAGAGTTTTGCGTGTTCGAACATTTCTGTCCCTCTCTCTCCCTGTTTTATATATATAGATTTAAAAAAATATTCGGGATTTTAATTATAAAATAATTTTTTTATGAATTTTTATGATCAAAGAATTTGTACTTTATCTTCAAGAGAAAATTAAGCTGTAAATATATTTTGATGATTTTCATATTGCAAATTAAAGATATACATCGTCTTAGCCGATTGAGGCTTTACAGACTGAAAGAATTATTCAAACTTCATACATACATACCCCTGTTAAACAGTTAATAACTTTTTTGCCTAGTAAGATTCAAAGTTAAGGTCTTCGACAGCGTTGTTCAGCGTAAAATTTGATTTCGAGAATTTATAAATTGACACAATAAACACAAGCAGGCACGGATCCACAGAAGAAACAAAAATGATGTTTATTTTTCAGTACAAAATATTCAATTTTCCATACTTACAAACTCAAAAGTTCTAATTTAGTTACTCATGTAAACGTTACTTAAAAATTCTGCAAAAAAATCATGAATGAGTTTTGAACCAAAACGAACCTTTTTAGATCCGAAAGTTTGAGAAATTTTAAAATGACTCCAAATCGACTCAGTCTAATATGTAATTCTAATGAAAATAACTAAAATTTCAAACATCTTAACTTTAACACTTTTAATTTTAATTCATGATTTTAAACTTAAAAATAACCGTTTCAAATAAAGATTAAAAAAAAACTTTTAAATTTTCCAAAAATTCAGATGCAAGAGAAATGCGAGATTAATAATTTTATAAAAAAAGTACGCGATCTTTAAAAAAAATAGAATCTTTTTCTTTTAAAATTTATCAGAACATACTCGAGATACGAGTACAACAAACGTGATCAAATATCTATGATATAAAGAAGAACCCGGAAAAGGATAGAAAGTTGGAAAAAAGTTATCTACATACATTAAAAAAAACTACGCTTAGGTTCAACAGATTAACCTCTATCAATATTTTGAATTCAAGTAACAAATGAAAAGCGCCGCAAAAACTCGACCTAACTAAGATTAAATCGTTCTAAAAACATATCCGATTGAAAAAGTTATTTGCTATCGTTTGCTTATTTAGTTTTTTGGTTGTGAGATTAAAGGTAAACCTAGGAAATTTGTGGCACAAAAAGATAGATAGAAATACACCGGTTGATAGTCTGGATCTGGGACATAGAACAGCTACCGGAGGAGTGGAAGGAGGGGGTAATATGCCCCATCTACAAGAAGGGCGACAAATTGGACTGTGAGAACTACCGAGCGATCACTGTCCTGAATGCCGCTTACAAAGTGTTGTCCCGAATCCTACTCCGTCGCCTAACGCCACAAGCAAACAGATTCGTGGGAAGTCATCAGGCTGGCTTCATGGAGGGACGATCAACGACGGACCAGATATTCACATTACGGCAAATTCTCCAAAAATGCCGGGAACACCAAGTCCCCACGCACCATCTATTCATCGACTTCAAAGCCGCATACGACACGATCGACCGTAACGAGCTATGGAAAATCATGGACGAGAACGACTTTTCCGGGAAGCTGATCAGACTGATCAAGGCGACGATGGATGGAATGCAGTGCTGTGTGCGGATTTCGGGTGAATTGTCGAGTTCATTCGAATCACGCAGGGGGCTTCGACAAGGTGATGGTCTATCCTGCATGATGTTCAACGTGGCGCTAGAAGGTGTTATTCGACGAGCGGTGGGCGAAATGCGGGGCACGATTTTCAACAGATCCAGTCAACTTATCTGCTTTGCCGATGACATTGATATAGTCGGCAGATCATCTGCGGCGGTGGAGGAGATCTACCGCAAACTGAAACGCGAAGCAGGAAGGATTGGGTTGATGATTAATACGTCCAAGACGAAGTACATGCTGGCCTGCGGATCCGAGACCGACCGAACCCGCTTGTCCAGTAATAATAAGGTCACGATCGACGGCGACGAGCTGGAGATAGTCGAAGACTTTGTCTATCTCGGCTCACTGGTGACCGCAGACAATGACACCAGCCGTGAGATCTTGAGGCGAATTATCAGCGGAAGTCGTGCCTACTATGGACTCCCCAAGCAACTGCGGTCGAGAAGACTTAGCCCTCGCACGAAGTGTAACCTGTATACGGCGCTCATTAGACCGGTTGTTCTCTACGGGCACGAGACATGGATATTGCTCGAGGAGGACCTGCGTACACTCGAAGTATTCGAGCGACGAGTGTTAAGAACCATCTTTGGCGGCGTACAGGAGAACGGAGTGTGGAGGCGAAGGATGAACCACGAGCTCGCGCGACTCTACGGCGAACCCAGTATCCAGAAGGTGGTGAAGGCTGGCCGGATACGCTGGGCAGGACATGTTGCGAGAATGCCGAACGCTACGAATCCGGTAGGAGCAAGAAAAGCAGAGGCGCAATGAGCGAGGTGGTTAAATCAAGTGGAGTGTGATCCTGCGAACGTGGGGTGCCCGAGAAATTGGAGAACGGTTGCCATGGACCGAGTGATTTTTAGGAATTATGTTCGTCAAGTTATGTCGTGAGACGGTATACTATGTATATAAATAATAGAAATAGAAAGATAGAGAGCCCGAAAACACAAAAATTTAGCATTCTCTATCTCAGAAACGACGTAACCAAATTATCCAAATTAAATATAATTGAATAATTGAAGTGTTGTACCAAAATAGGTAGAATATTTTCTTTAAGATTAATCAACGTGAATTTTGTTTGAAATTAATTGAAATGCTTCTTTAAAATTTCTTCCCGCTCATTTTCAACAGCTGTAATTTTCTTCTAATCTTCTTCTATCCATCTATAATTTTCAAATCTTGAAATGTTCTCACTATTAGAACATAACGGCCGTTAAAACTGATTTCTTTATAAAATGTATCACATTTGAGATATGCGAAGCGCGTATTGCAAAAAGGCGAGATATCTCGTTGTTGGTCTGCAATGTGATAAGACATGTTTTCGAAAATCGACGTTTTTTACTTTCTATGTATCGTTAGAAAGCAGATACATTTGTCTTTCTGAAAAATTTTACTGATCACAGTTGGTAACGCTGTTCACTACATGGTTACCAAATGATTTTTGTTTCGATTATAGTCGTTTTAACATCCTTATTGTAGAGAATATTAGATGTTGTAAAGAATATTAGTAGTAAAAATATTTCAAATAATACGTAATAGTGGAGATATTTCAAATAATACGTTCTATTTCATAAATAACAATATCTATGGTATCAAACGAACTTGAATGGGAAATTGTGTTAGGCTTCGATAAATCTAAAAATATTCAAATCAATTTCCGAAAGTGAACTGGCAACTAGGAAATAAAAAGGTGAGAGCTGAATGAGTGTCATGAGAAGAAAAAGCTTTTTAGGAGGAAAAGACTATGATTGAGAGAGTCTCTATAGTGTTTGGAGAGTTCCTCGGAGAGTAAATGAATCGGGATCGGTCGAAAAAAAAAGTCAGTCAGTAAAGTGTTGTTGAAAAGTGTAGTGTATTTTCTTGCAAGTCGGAAAAAATAAGAAAGATAGTTTAGGAAAGAAACGTGGGAATTAGAGTAGGAGAGTGAAGTTTAGGAAAAATCGATTGTATCAGTCACGACAATGGCGTGGTTGGTAGGCATGTAAGTATCCGACAAATCAAATCCGACAGAGGAAGCTGATGAATTGACAAAGCGATGTTTTAGATGTTTGATTTTGCGGTGTTGGACAGGTCAAAATGGCGGCCAAAGAAGGAATTTGCTCCAATATTAAAGAATTTCATGCCAATGGTGATTTGTTGTACCGTACATTTTAAGTCTGGGTATGAGTTTAGCAGCAATACATGATGGTGTTTTGACTTATTGAAATGATGATCTTAAAGTATTCGATTATATGTAGTGGAATAAATTAATAGATAATTGAAAATAGTTCCCTTGGAGTGAAAAAAAAGTCTGCGCTAGTCCCGCTAGGGTTAATGATAGTCCCTAGTGGGTGTAATTAATTGAACAATAGGTACCATTGGGGTGATAAAAGTCCCCATTGGTCCCACTAGGGGGAATGACAGTCCCTAGTGGGTGTAATTGACTGGAGAAAAGGTACCATTGGGGTGATAAAAGTCCTCATTGGTCCCACTAGGGTGAATAACAGTCCCTAGTGGGTGTAATTGATTAAATAAAAGGTACCATTGGGGTGGAAAAAGACTCAATTGGTCTCACTAGGGTGAATAACGGTCTCTAGCGGGTGGGAATAATTATAGATTATAGTATCATTGGGGTGATGAAAGTCCCCATTGATCCCACTAGGGTGAATAATAGACCCTAGTGGGTGTAAAAGAAATAATTTAAAAATGTATTTGTGAATTGAATTGAACTATAAGTTAAATTAAGCACGAAAAGAAGGGCTTTTAATCTGAAGTTTTTGAATATGATGAGTAGCAGTATGAATTCCAAGTATAGAATATAAAACCTTTGTAAAATCTGCTATCCGTTGTCTGTATAAAATTTTATTGTGAAGTAAGCATTCAATACTTGTTTGGGTTAAAAGACCTGTAATTTAAAGATGTAGTAGTCACTTACAAACCGGAATACAACTTGAAGAGACTGGAATCTGTGTTGTTAATAATGAAGGTATGATAGTTGATTATGAAGCCTGAAATCTTAAAAAGGAAGCGTGCGAATGTTAAATTTAATCCAAATATGAATGTCGTTAAGATGTCTCACGCCAGAAGTTGAGGTGGAATCTTATTCTGAGGCACCATGAATGTTATTTCGGTGTCGTATGAGTGAAGGCAAAAAGGAACTAAAAGGAAAGGTAATCTCAAATATGTTTCACAGTCTGGATTTAACTTGTTGCCTTAAGTTTTAACTTCCATGAAATATATACATATGTATATATAGATATATGGAAAAAGTAAGACTGGTCTAAAATCTAAGATTTGAATTTTTGATGATGTAGTATGCAATTAAATATGTGAAAATGTGAAGACCAGCTATAATATTGAAAGTATGGAAGAAAATGTCAAGGACGAAAGTAAAGAGTACACTCTAGCTTTGAAAGCATAATAGAACGAGTAAAGATTAAAAAAAAGAAACAAAAAGCGTAAAATAAAAAAAAAGAAATAAAAGTTTAAATAAATGAAAAAAGTGCTAATTAAAGATTTAAGGGAGATTCAATTTTTAAGAACTTGGAGTCAAGACACAACAGTTCAGGTTAAAGTGTTTAAAAAAAAATTAAAAATCAAGAGTAACAAGTAATACATATAAATGAAGAGGGGCTTTTTCCCCTCCAATAAAGAATAAAGAATAAAAGAGAAAAAATCCCGGAATCAAGTGTTTAGTATTATGAATAAGAAATCATGAAGCCACTATCAAAACAAAGTCGAAGGTTGAGAGGAAAAAACCAAGCACTAATCCAAGAGAAATGAATAAAACTAAAAAGTGAAAAGTGAATGGTAAAAACCTGAAGACTAAAGAGTGTAGGCTGAAAGTAAAGACTTGTGAATAAAGCAACATTTAATGAACAAAGAGTAAATAGTAAAGAGTAAACTAGAAATAGTAAAGCATAAACAGTAGAGATTAAAGGATAAAATGCGAAAAGAAAAACATAGAATAAAGACCAAAGAGTGAATAGCAGGAAGATAAAAGAAATAAAAAGTAAATCATTGAAATAAAACAATTAAAAATAAGTGTAAAAAAAATCTATCAAAAGTTAAAGGTAAATGCAAAAACAAAACAAGTCTACTGTGAAGAATTAGGAGTATAGAGGAAAGTATCATTAGCAAAGAGAAAAGCGTACCTGTAAAGAGAATGCAAGATTGAAATAAATAACAAAATCAATAGTGAAAAAAACAGAAGAAGGCGCGACGAAAACTTCACAATCAAAAATAGAAAGAAGTCAAAACTAAAATTAAAACTTTAAAGCGGGAAATCGATATTCAAGTCTCAATAACGCGGAACCAAGAGCCAAAAGGCAAATAATAAAAAAAAAACAAACAAAATCCAGTGATCAAAAGTACGAATTCAACAGTTTTTGTTAAGAGTGTCGAAGATAAATTTTTAGTAGGTAACTGTTGAATATCATAGTTTCGGATAAGATTTTCTACAACTACTAAAAACATTTATTAGTATTGAGAAATGAAAAAAAAACTGAATATTTGAAAATGGATTTTCATATCTAGTAGAATCTAATATAGTAAAAAAAAAGTCAATAAGTCATGAGAAAAAAAAAACGTATGATTGAGAGAATAGAAGACAGTTTAAACGACAAGAGTTTAGTATCAGAAGTCAAAAAATGAAACATCAAACAGAATCGAAGGTTGAAATTAAGAGCCAAGCATTAATCTAAGGATAACAATCAATAAGTCTAGAGTAAAAAGTGAATGGTAGAAATCCTGAAGATAAAAGAGTGAAGGATGAAAGTAAAGACATATTGAAATAGAGTAAAATTAAAACAACAATGAATGAAGAGTAATATGAAAAGAGTACAGAATGAATAGTAGTGAGTAATGAGAAAAGAGTAACAGTAAAACGTTATAAGTGAAGAATAACAAAGTTAAGAAGAGTAAAGTAAGGAGTGAAGGGAGTAAAGAGAACAGAATAAAGATCCAAGAACGAAGAACAAAGACCAATGAGTGAAGAAAAAGTTAAGAGCAACAGCAAAATGTGAAGAGAAGAGAGTAAATTTTAGATTCCAAAAAAAAAATTGAAAAGGTAAAAGAAAGGAGAAAGTCTTATGGAAAGGATAAAAAAAAATAAACATTAAAAAGCAGAAGTATAGAGAAAAGTGTTCAGGGCAAAGGGTAGAGAGTGGAAAAAGAAAACTTAACAAGGCAAATAGTAACGAGCACGGAGTGAAAGGCACAGTGTGAAATTAAAAAAAAAATAACACAGAAAGAAATGAAGTAATGAGCAGTTGGTGTAAAGAGAAATGCTTAGAGAAACAAGTCAAAAGCAAAAGTGAAGAATGCTAGTCAAGTAAAGAATTCAAAATCAAAGAAAAGGGTGCAAATTTTCGTTAAGAATATTTAAGTACTCTTAACTAAACAATACTGTTATTAATAGGCCCTCCAGTTCAAATAATGTGGTGAATTGAAAATAGCATAGAATATTTAAAAAAAAATACAATAAAAAGGAATAAAATAGAGCGATTAAAGACTGAAAATTTAAAAAAAGTTAAGATTAAAGATAGACAGAAAAGGAAATGCTATTGTTTGAATGTTCAAACAAACATAAAATCGATCTTTCGCTCAGATCACAAAGTGGATTAATCATATAAAAAATAATAATAACATAGCTTAACGTATCTTAATAATGTACGATTAGCAAAAGTAATCCATTCATGTTTTCGGTTAAGTATTTCAGAATTGGTAGTTCAGTTGTAAGATCCATTAGAAAGGCTTCATCTAGATACTGTTTGAGCTTATACTTTTATCAGATATATCATCAATGCTCGGTACCTTTATTTTCGGCAAGTTTTAAGAATTATTGCTCGCTTTTCCTCGTACGATCAGTATTATGACTATTCATGGTTATCTAGGATTGCAAACACATACACAATAATCAACCGAAAAAAGAGCCATTCTTCTGAGCGTGTTGTTCACCTTCATTTGGGAATTGAATGGGACATCATTATCTTCAGTTCGAATTATTGGAGCACAACATAAACGGCTTTGCCAGCTTTCCGTCTGTTGGGCTGAGTTAATCTGTAATTGAACTTGTTAGTTTCTGAACAACTTACGAAAAATTTTGCATAGTTCCGATGTTTTCCAGTAGAAAACCACGACGACCTAGAACTGTTGCCATAGATGTACATATACGAAAAACAGGTGGTTTCTTTTGATGGCATCATGACCAGGAACTTGGTGTATTGATGGAATTCCGTGGTTTGAAGTTCCAAAACAATAATGATGATAAATTAATACTTCGAAATATAAACACGTCGGGCGTACACGCTTATTTGAAACTACTCTAAGTACGAAACAATTCTGAATATTCGGTACTCTTTGCAAAACTGAGTAAACATTTTGCACTGGTTTTTCATGACGATAACATGATTCTTTGATTACATGTAAAATATTAACAAAAGCTAACACTAACGGAATTCGATCAACATTCAGCATAGTCTCAATGTTTTACTTGTGAAATGTTAATAAGTTTCTTGAATTCACTTCAGAACTAAAATGAAAACGTAGATTTGATTTTTTATTAATAAATAATGGCCTTGTGTTGAATGTCAGATGGTTGTAGTTTGAACCGTAAATTTTTATTTTAAGACGGAAACGGAAGAAAAAATCTCTTAAATTTTTAATTAAATATTTGTCTGCAACTTAGTTATTTTGACTCATGGTTTTATACCGTAGTCAACCTTTTCCTTCCATAGGGGAAAACATTTTTATTTGGAAAATTTTGATGGTAACAACCCAACAAACATTTTTTGCTGAACAACCGCTGAAACATTGTTTAGTTCTAATTTTAAATCAGCTATCTTGCTGAAAGAAGGCAACCCAAATTCAGAGAGAAGCTGCTGTTCAGCCCTTAAACATCGAGATCTGGAGAAATTAATCAGCGAAGATGACATGAAACCACATGAAACGTCAATTGACGGAGCAACAAAAAAAAAAAAAAAAAAAGAATGCTGACCGATGTATGTCCGATGTTTGCCAGCTAATTTTCCCCTCCCGTGTTATTTTTTCTTCATTTGAACTTGTCTCGAACTTTGAACCTACGACTTGTTGGTCTCATGCCGCAGAAGGCAGAACCAACCATGCATTCTGCGAAGGAACAGAAAAGTGTCGCTCTTAAGCGACCAAAATATTTCTCAACCAAAGTCAATTTCATATGAAGAAATTGAAATGGCTACGAGAATTAAAATATAAATTTTCCGGCAATGCCATTTTATCATGCAAAATGAGAAATTTCGAATGATTAGACGATTCACAAGATAATTATGTTGATTCGTCATGAATAACAAAAAGTTTGATATTGCTGAAAGACGCTTTCGAAGCTACCCTTGTACAGCTGACGGTTGTCAAATTTGAAGGTGTCAAAAATGGTTGGACAAAGGCTGAACGAGTTATTCTTCAGCCAATTTTCCCCTACTTTCTATTGGCTGAAATAAAACTTCCTTATACGCTGAAATAGCGCTGAAATATTTCTTTCTTCAGCAAGAAAGCTGAAACAGCAATCAGCACCTCAAAACAGCATACGATCAGAGAATTGGCGTTTTTAATCAGCAAAAATGTTTGTTGGGAATGGCCTTACTCTGACAGGAACATTGGTTTGAAAAAAATAGTGATGAGTTCTCATTTTAAATTTTTATTCTGTTGGATTCAGTACGTTTAAGATTAGAGTAGGAGTGAAGGCGAATGTAGAGAATATTGGATGTTTTAAGAATATTAGTAGTAAAAATATTTCAAATAATACGTAATAGTGGAGATATTTCAAATAATACGTTCTATTTCATAAATAACAATATCTATGGTATCAAACGAACTTGAATGGGAAATTGTGTTAGGCTTCGATAAATCTAAAAATATTCAAATCAATTTCCGAAAGTGAACTGGCAACTAGGAAATAAAAAGGTGAGAGCTGAATGAGTGTCATGAGAAGAAAAAGCTTTTTAGGAGGAAAAGACTATGATTGAGAGAGTCTCTATAGTGTTTGGAGAGTTCCTCGGAGAGTAAATGAATCGGGATCGGTCGAAAAAAAAAGTCAGTCAGTAAAGTGTTGTTGAAAAGTGTAGTGTATTTTCTTGCAAGTCGGAAAAAATAAGAAAGATAGTTTAGGAAAGAAACGTGGGAATTAGAGTAGGAGAGTGAAGTTTAGGAAAAATCGATTGTATCAGTCACGACACTTATGTCATTCGTGACTTATATCAACGATGCAGTTGGCGGACTGTCATTGAAAAACTTATCCGGTACAACTGTGATCGATGTTTACTCTTGGGCTCGAACTCACAGACATCGGCTCAGGAAACATTTGACTACTGAGCTATATCACAAGCCTGGGTATCAATTATATATAAAACATCGTCAACGAACTTTTACTTGAAGAAAACATATAAATTAACTGCAACCTACCCATAGTGCGTTTTCCGAATGAACCCAACTCGATCGGCCAACTTCCGGCACTCCTGTTCCGTAAGGGGAGCATTCTTGATCATCACTATCCCATACCGGATCAAAGCCTCGATCCAACCGCGCAAAGCTTCATCTTCGTTCAACACATCATTGAAGTCGAAATTCTTCAGTACCTGCGGAAAATCGCCCTTAGCCCACAACTTCGGCCTCGGTCGGTACCAATCGTTCAGGTATTTCTTCCGATGGTGTTCACTAAAATTTCTTTCCAACAGCCACTGAGCATCGAACTCAGATTTGTGGTCATCGCTCCAGGTAAACTGCACTCGCGCCCCTTCCTCAATCACCGTTATTTCCTTCAACCGAATTCTATCCACATCGAAATGTTCCCAGTCCAGCACTCGACTGTTCGAACCGGCATGAAAGCAACCCGGACACTGACAGTTGTCCCTCAGCCACACCAACGGGAACTCATACCTCGCCCCATCGCTCAGCTCGATCGCGATCAAACGATGACGCTGCTTTTCACTCATTTGCAACTGATAAGCGGCCGTTATCAGCGATGGTTGTTGTTGTTGTTGTTGTTTGCCGGGTAGCTTGGTCAAGGGTTGTTCGACGATGGCACTGACCGCTTTCCGACAAATTCCATCGTTCGATTGACTGTGGATCATCATCACGCGATGACACGCCGTCAGCGGCACACTGTTACTCCATCGCGGGATCGCCCCTAAGGAGGCCTTGATTGGGGTTACACTCGAAATCGGAGCACGTAACCGGTGCAAAAGTGACAAATAGTTGAACGGCGAACGAAACGTCATCGTTGGGGTTACCTTTCTAGACTAGGTGTTTTTCACTGTAGACGAAACGGTAGTCAAGAGCACTTAATTAACTTGCGTCTAGCCAATCCCATACAAAAAAAGGGACGCGACAATCGCGAAGTGTCAAGAGTGACTGTGTTGTTGTTCGCTAACCGGTAGTAACAGTACTGCTGCATGAACGATTGCAGACGGCTTATCAACAATTTGAATATAGCTCACCGGGGACACAGGGACATGCGTATAAGGTAGATGGACCTTATATTGTCTTCACCGGGGTACTCATCCATTGATTGAAAGGAGACTGGCAAAAATTTATTAATCTTGGTTTTCTGATGTACACGTGTGTGCAATACACGGTTCAAATGATCTGACGAGACGAGAAAAAATGTACCGTGGAAGAAAAAAGTTATGAAGATATTTTAAATGTAAATCATTTTTGCCACCCTTTTCTGTAAATGGATACAACTTCTTCAATTCATAGCTTTTTTCTCCCATGCACAGTGGTCCAGAAATGAAATTTTGCGGGAAACAATTATTAGCGTCTTCCCCTTAAGTTTGATGCCTTAGACAAACTTTTACAACAACTATAGGCGGTCATTTGGACTGGAAAAATTTCAGGGTGGTTCATAAGATTTCTGAAATCCGAAAATTATTTCCTAAATGGGATAAGATAGGGCCCTACATTGTTCTACAACATTGTAGAACATAATAATTCATTAAACTTTGTCCAAGACACCAGACATCTATCTCTTGAACTGAAAGATTTATGACAATTTGTTTTCATGTAGTCAGGGTGGTCCTTTAAAAATCTGACTTTTTTTGATATTTTTTGATGGTGATATTTTATCAGAATCATTCATTCAGCAACATTTTAGATAATTATAATCAGGTAAACCGGGGCAAGTGAAAACTCGGGGCAACTGCAAACTTTTCTCTGTTACAAAAAAATTAAAAATATTTCTTCTTCTAGAAATTCTAGAGTTTGTTTTGATTAGGTCGTATGAACCAATATAAACAAACTTGAATTATTAACTGAAAATGATTGATAAAGTTGTATTCTACGTTTGGTAAAAACTTGGTTTCATTTGATCAATGAATAACTTTACCAAAATGATTTGAATTTACAAAAAAAAATTTTTTGACTATTACGTGTCACTGAAACTGCAACCTTTAAAATAAACCAAACTGTAACTAACAAAACCTGTAATTTTAAATTGTTTTCCTTGGAAGTAAACGAAGATTCATTTATTATTACAGCAAATGTCCTGTAAAAAAGTTGTACACTAAAAATTAAATGTCACGTAATTTGTTTTCGACCTGTAAAATCACGATAAATGTCCTGCTCCTTTTTGTTACAGGACATTTGCGTAATTTTACAGGAAATGATTTTTGCTGTGGAGGACGTATGATAACTTTCTTATTTTTGAGTGCAATTTGGTTTTTGCGTCGTTTTGCTCTGCCGTGCATTGCCGTGCTGCATAAGGACGCAAAATGAACTTCGGCGTGATGGTTTATCGACGTTATGCATCGTTGCGAAAAGTGCTTCGGTAAGAGTGGAAAATTTGAGGGAAAAGGACAGGAAACTCTCTGAAGAAGTGGTCTTTAGCGATCTCAGCAATCCTAGCATGGTGAGACGCTGCAAATTGGTGTCAGGTGAGTACAATAAGCTTCACTTTCCCATGTGTAAATAGTTAGTATTATTTTTGTAATTACAGAGGCAGCCAACCAATAATTCCAGGTTTCCTTGGAAGGTAATTCCCGTGGATAAGATGGAAAGGATTATTGTCCGAAGCTTTTCTACAATCAACTCCGAATGGATTACTAAAGATTTAAGTTAATCAAATCAGTTTTTGGACTCAAACATAAACGGGGCAAGTGCAAACTTAGAAATTTTTTCACAAAAGTACCGTTGCTTTCTACCAAAAATTTTTTAATTTTGCACTTTCAACGGGAATTTGTTGAGAACTATTTTGGTGATACAACTTAATTGATAATTGATAATTTTTGAACATATACATATTTTTCTAGGACTTGTGAAATGTGAAAGTGTATAGTGAAATCCGTTTCCACTTGCCCCGGTGTACCTTACACATCTTTTGTAGAAAACGGATTACCAAAATTTGTTTTTGTTTTGAAGCTATGAGGCAATATGTGTTGAAAAGTTTAATGATTTGGTATGTTCTACAGTATTGTAGAATTATGTATCTTATCACAGTTAGGAAATAATTTTCAGATATCAGAAATCTTATGAACCACCCTAAAATTTTTCCAATCAAAATATCTGCCTGAAGTTGTTGTAAAAGTTTGTCTAAGACAACAAATGCCTTAATTTGAAGGTGAAAATGCTAATAATTGTTTCCCGCTAAATTTTATTTCTGGACCACTGTGCCATGGTAGATTTTCTTGGACCAACCAAACCAACAAACTTTTTCTTGTCTCGTCAAGACTTTTTTAACCATATATTGCTCATCCGTGTACATTCGAAAACAAATTGCCCATTCTCCTTTGCTTATACAAAAGTAGGGTAAGAGTTCATATAACGCCACATGTGGCCTTATACGCGCCACTCCCGTTTTGAAGAATATTTAAAATTCAAAGCCTGCAAAATATTACTAATTTGTGTTAAAAAATTCACACGTAAAAAAAATACGTACGTATATATGTATAGAAGCTCAAAACAAAAACTTGGGTGATTTTTGTTTCTTATTCCAATAAACTAAAAGAGTAAAACCAATTTTAGCTTTTATGAAGATTTCATATTAATTAGAACGTGGAATGAGAGAATGTTTTTGTATGCCCCTATGACGTTTGATAAATGCCTCTATCCGAAAATAACAGGTTAAATAGAATAAATATATGATTTCTATCATGAAAACTTTGAATCTAAGCTCTAATTAACACATCTAAAGAGATAATTGAAGATTTTAAAACAGATTAAATAAAGTTTTTCTTATGAATGAACTGCCTCCATAACTAATACGGCAACCCTAAGTTTTGTTTCATTCCATAAAATTGAAAAAAAAAAGATTTTTATTAAACTTCAGCTTTGTTGTATGGAAGTTATCATTTTCTAGCATTTTCAATGAAATTATACGGAAATATTGCAAGAAAAACAGAAGTTTTGCCCAAAACACAAATATGTTGGCTAAAGTGCCCCAAATGACCCGATATTTGAAAAAGTTATGCGCTGCAGGCTTAAATTGATCCTAGGCCCAGGGTTCAACACGCAGGAGTGCGTTGAATGAGAAAGAGCAAATTAAACGCAGCTCTTTTCGTTCTCGGTTCACGGGGACATTTGATTGATCGAAATTCTCTCGAGAAATTTGCGACCAAAACGCAGATTGAAATTTTTTGAGCTGACCGAATTCGCGCGCGCCTATTCGAGAGCGCGAGCGGTTCGGAAACTGCGTTTGCGTTTTTCTAGCCGCGTTCGGGTAGGAACACTACCGAGCATCTACCGAGAGGACACGGCGGCTCACCGGACGGCGCACGCGGCTCTCTTTAGCACACGGAGTGTTCGCCGTGTTTTCGTTATTGAGGGCCGACGGAATAATCTGTGCGAATAATTAAATCAATAGATATGGTAAAATAGATAGAAGCACGCAATAGCCTTGGGAGGAGGGTTATAACAATCAATGTTAGAAGTTTTAAAATACATACTAGTAATAGTAACTAGCACTAGTAACTATGAAAAATTTACCATGAAATAGTAAAATTTCGCGAAAAACGCCAATTCAAAGAGCTTTACACAAGGATTGTTAAAATGAATGTTGAAAATATTCTAGCCACTAATAATAGTTACCAGCACTAGTAACTATGAAAAATATACCATGCAAAAGTAAAATTTCGCATAAAACGCCAAATGAAAGAGCTTAACACAAAGATTGTTAAAATGAATGTTGAATATATGCTACACACTTATAATAGTTACCACTAGTTACTATGAAAAATTTACCATGCAATATTAAAATTTCACGTTTTTTGCGAAATTTTACTTTTGCAATTTTTCATAGTTACCAGTGCTGATAATTATAACTAGTTGCTAGGATGTTCCAACATTCATTTCGACATTCTACGCGTGAAGCTCTTTTTTTATGTTTCATAGTTACTAGTGCTGGTAACTATTACTAGTTGCTAGAATATTTTTAACATGCATTTCAACAATCCTTGTGTAAAGCTCTTTGATTTGGCGTATTACGCGAAATTTTACTTTTTCTTGGTAAATTTTTCATAGTTACTAGTGCTGGTAACTATTACTAGTGGCTAGAATATTTTCAACATTCATTTTAACAATCTTTGTATAAGGCTCTTTCATTTGGCGTTTTTCGCAAAATTTAACTATTGCATGGTAAATTTTTCATAGTTACTAGTGCTGGTAACTATTACTAGCGGCTAAAATATTTTCAACATTCATTTTAACAATCCTTGTGTAAAGCTCTTTAATAAGGCATTTTTTGCGAAATTTTACTATTGCATGATAAATTTTTCATAGTAACCAAAATACAATCTTTGAACAGCCATAACTTTTTTGTTTTAAGTCCAATCGCGTTGCAGTCTTCAGGTGAAATGTTAGTCTTAATTGAAATTTTAATAAAATCTACATAATCAAGCAATCGATTGGTAAAGACAAAAATGTATGATGAAAAACCAGATTTTTATGCTTCTTTAGAACACTAGGTCTCAGAATCCCTTTCACACTTGAGATTCAGTGCAACCCCTTCCTGTTGTCCGATTCCGCTCAAATTTGGCAAATGGCCTTCTGATGACTCACTTAAACCATCCAAGTCTTTTTTTTGCAAGTATTTTGATTTTAAAGTAGGTATTTATTATGACCAATTTGATCAATTAAATAAAAAATATCCTAAATTTTGATTTTTATTCAGGATTAAACCGTGAATAGCTCTTCACAGGATGATACAAACAACATGTTTTGTTCAGCAAAGTTTAAGTGTACAAAATTCCGCATCTTTTGATGGCATTGGTATCAAAAATATTTTACGCTTGGTACACATTTTGGTCAGTTGAATACAAAATTTTTGGACCAAAAACATTTTTTTCTTGACAATAGCTTGCTTGTTTTACATTTTGATACAAATTTGGTTCATTTTTTATTTTTTACGTATAGCATTTAACTCAAACAAAATTAAAAAAATATAAAATATATAAACTTTATAAAAATTTTCTGACCCAGAATTTATTTAAAATCAAATCTTTTGAAAGTGGACTTTTTTCAAAGATCGCGCTTGCGGAACCTCTAAACATGATTTTTTTTAGTCGGCCCCATACAAAAGTTTGTTCTGCACATCCTAATTTACCATTTTGAGGGTGAGCCCCCAGATTCCCAGAAGTTATGCAATTTTGGGACACCCTACTGCGCATGTGCTTAGTATACATCACGTAAAATAAAGTACAATAAAAAATTTGCATCGAATTTTTAATACGGCTAATGCACCAACATCACCGTATCGGATGAAACACGTTCAAAGTTTGACATATCCATCTCCTGGTAAATTTTTTTTTATTGTTTTCGTTATTTCTCAAAAACCACATATCCTTCAGATAAATTTATGCAGTCAAAATGTTGGTCTCCGAACGTACTTTTCCACCTAGCTGATAACTTCGTTTGTTTACATTTGGTGCATTTGGTACCGAAATGTTATTAAAACAAAAGGATTTGGAACCACGATTCCAAACTTTTGTGAGATTTAGTATTAGAAATGTACAAAATGTTCGGCTGCATGAATATCATCCAAAAGACCGTTAGGCCGACTATTCGGCTCACCGAATAGTTGAGTCAGTATTCGGCTGAATAAGGTTAATATTTATGTTTAAAGTTTCTACTTTAACTGAAATCAAATTTTTCGAATGAAGATGGATTATATATAAAGTAATATATAATGAAACATTTTACAGAGGCCTTTCCACGAGTCCTTGGCGCAGAGCTCACGGGTAGTCTCTTCAAATAAACTAGACTAATCCAATGCTTAATCTGTGAAGTTCCCCTAAGTTTCGGTAAAATATTTAAATGAAGTTAATTTAAATGGAAAAAAAATTGAAAAACTTGCTTTTGTTAGCACCTACCGATGAAGTCGTACTCTAATGTGGGTTAAGCTACCATAAACCGCTACTTTGATGTCAAAAGAATGTGATTTAATGCATTTTTTTATCTCTTCTGTCATCCTTGTTTTTTCCTACATACCAACAGTATGCGAGTAAATGCAAAATAGAAACTCTCGAAAGCGTTTTTCGGTAAATCTTGTTGTCTTATCTGTTTCAAATATTTGAATTTTGAATCTGAAATACTTTGGAAATCCGAAACTGAGTTTTTGATTTTTGACTTTTAATTTTGATGCTGAATGTTTATCAATCTGATTTTCGTAATTCAGAACTTTATTATTCTCAAATTTATCAATATGTTGATGGTATCAACACTCCATTTGACTTAAAAAGTTGAAAATTCAACTTTACAATCTCTGAAGATTTTAATACAAATCATATAAACTAAATTCTAAAACATTATTTTTTGTTAAGGAAAACTGTCATCATGGTGATATCAAATGCGTGACGAAAGTCGAATGTTGAAATGTTATTGTAGAAGGAAGCTCTAAAGTTATTCTTTTCTGTCATCTTGATCTATTAAAGGACTCATAATCTACTTCTGCTGACTTTTAAGAACCCGCAGCTTGGAGTAGAGAATGTCCCAATCCAAATAGGCACCCACAATGTGTCGCTCATTGATTTCTCCCTTTGTAGGTTTGGTCTTAGTACGTCCGTGTACCATTCTAAGATTGTCGAAAGTTAGAATGTCACCAGGATTAGTTTTTACTCGAACGGCCTCTCGATGAACCAACTGCACAAAGCTGGACATCGCTCGGTACCAGGGCTCTACTTTTTCCACCGGTATATTAAAGTGGCTGTCCCGAAACGCAACACTCAGATTGACACGCTCCAATTTTCCATCCGGACCGTCACTAAAATGCAATTGATTTAAATTTAAAAATATGTATACGCTTCGAAAAATCTTTCTGCCTTCTTTACCAAATCACCGGTGCTCGTAGAATACTTTGAAACTCTCCTCCAATTCCGCTATCCACGTGGCTCCAGTTGACCGGCGTTTCGGCCAGAATGGCAAATTCCTCCGATAGGTCGTGCCTCATGATTTCTGCCACGTAAAAGGCGTCGCTGATCAGGTTCTGACCTTCGGTTGTGGATTTCGTCTCACCGATGCTGTGCAACAGATTGCAACCCGGCTTGTACTCGTAATACGGTTTGTCGTTGTACATAAAAACGGTTGACGACGAGGTTCCCTCACTTCCTTTCAGGGAGAATTCCTCACTATAATTTAAATCACATAAATATCAAAATAAAATTAGATATCGGAATCAAAGAAGCTATAAATTTGATGGCCCACACAAAGAAAATGCATACATTTCAACCTCGCCTGAAATACATAATCCATATATTATTGAAACCAATAAAAAGTCTGACTGATAATAACAGATTTACCAATGAAGATTACTTCAGCTTTCCAAAATACAAAGCTGGTATGAATTTCAAAATAGGAATTCAAGACAAAAGTACGATTCAAATTTTGAAAAAATGTTAATAAACAACAAAGAATATTGAAGGTTTTCCAATATGAAGATTCAGATAAGGTCAGCCAGGATATTCTGTACAGAACAGGTGAAATAAAGAAATACATCGTCTCATTTTCATTACCTACAAAAGTCTTGCACAATAAAAGGTGGCTACGATGAAATTGCCAAACACAAAATTGATTCGCAAAATCCGAATGTTCATCCGATTGCAATCAAATTTTCAGGGATTGGAAAACAACTATTAAACTTCATTTTACCATTTTACTTGTATTTTATTACCAGTCCATACGTAAATACTGCACCTTGGCTTAAACCCCGGCCATAAGATTCTGCACAACCTGTGAATCAACCCTTTTTTTGCACGTAAACTCATATTTTCTTTAGTACCTCGACTGTCTTCACTACCTCACCTAGGTCGTTTAAGAAGGTGCTGCTTCATAATCGCCCAATACTTCTCGATGGGACGGAGATCCGGAATGTTGGGATGGTTGAACATTTTCGGCACAAAATTGACCTTTTTGTCCGCATACCACTTCAGCACGTCCTTGGAGTAGTGGCATGAGGCCAAATCCGGCCAGAAGATTTTTGGGACGTTTTGGGCCTTCAGGAGAGGAAGCAGCCGCATCTGGAGGCACTCTTTCATGTACACCTGTTCGTTCATCGTGTCCTGGGTCACGAAAGGTGCACTCCGCTTCCCGCATGTGCAGATGGATTACCAAACCAGGAATTTATTCGCAAATTTGGACATCTGAGTGTGGACATGCTCCGGAAAGCTGAACTTATCCTTGGCCGTGAAAAATAGGTTTCCGGAGATCTGTTTGAAGTCGGCCTTCACATATGTTTCGTCTTCCATGATGCAGCATTCAACTTTCTTCCGCATGTTGAGGTACAACTTCCTGCCACGAGTTTTGACGGACTTGTTTTGCTTCTCGTTGCGATTAGGGGCCTTTTGTACCTTGAACGTTCGAAGCCCAGCCTTAGTTTTGGCCTTCTGGACAACACTTCGGTTTAGATGCAGCCCCAAGCAACCAAAAGTCCCATTAAGCAGGTACTAAAACGCTTACACAGCCCCATCATTGATATGAAGTACGTTCTATGCAGCTCAAAATTTAAGTTCTTATTGATACTTTCAAGTTCCAAAACAAGTCTTAATGATCTTGTATTCAGCTTCCAAAAAATCGCAAAATGAGCAAATAATCTCTCTCTATCTCAACTGAACCCTTGGCTTCGGTTCATATCACCTTCTCTTGATTATTTACTGTGTTCAGTACCGGTAATATACCGGTTGATCACAAAACTTGCAGAATGTAAACAATGCACTAAGAACTAAATCCACCCCAATTTTCATTAAATTCTGCCCAACGGTTAAAAAGTTAGATCAATTTCATAGTGTGACAATTTCATCGTGAACACCCTTTAAATGTTTATGATTACGTTAACATTCCAAGTATTTAATGGTTACTGCACTAAAATAGCAGCTAATTTTACCAAAACAGGCTCACAGTGTTAAGAGAGAACAGAGAAGCTTCACATGGTAAACATTTCAGAATTCCTTCCGTATTTAGAAAATAAAATCTGTACAAAAAACTGTACCATCTACAGTACTGAGTTTCTTTATTGAATTTCCATCCCAATTTCTATCTTAGACTTGAAATTCGTATTGAAATATTTTCAACTGATTTAACAAAAAATTTATCATCTGCTAAAGTAATGTTGAGTTTTGGATTTATTACCGCGATTGTTTGTTCTTCGAAATTATTGACGTTTTTCGAGGAGTTTTAATAATAATAAAACAGATTTACCAGTTGTCCATACGTTTCGAGCCACTTTGGCATTCGCTCCTCCTCAGTGGAAAAATTGACTGGCCATCGTCTAAAGTAAGTCCAAAATTAATACAGTTTAAAAGTATGGACAACTGGTAAATCTGTATTATTATTATTAATACTCACTAAAAACGTCGATAATTTCGAAGAATCTACTAAAGTAAAAAGCCTGAATTTAGCATATCATTTTCCAAATGATCATCCTCAGATTATCATTAAAACGATCTCATAGTTGAGTTGCTGATATTATTGAGTAATTCTCCTAACATGAATCCTATGATTTTAATCCTATCTTTTTCCAGATTCAATTCATTGATATTTCCAAGTCTTGTGCTTTTTCTTCAGTTACTGAAGTTCAGTTTCACTGTTTTACTGAGTTTCGAAAACTCAGGATCTTCGTTTAAGGTACTAAACTCATTTGAATTCCTTATCTGATTTTTTCAATTTAAACATTTTATCTCTATTTTGATTTTTTTTTCAATCGATCATTTTTGCACCTATCCCCTTTTGGTTTGAGGGGATCCAATAAAACTTTTGTCACATTTAGAATAACAATATGATAAACATTTTTTTTCATCTGATGAGAATCATATTCATAAACATTTCATGAAAACGTTTTTTTGTGTTTCAAAGATTTAAAATTTGAATAAACATTTGATGCAATTTCTGCTGTGGCTCTGATTGTAACTTTAAATCTCATTTTTGTAATTTAATTCATATTTTGTTTCTCAATAGTGGATTTGAAATTATTTTTTAGATTAGAGACACTGAATTGTGGTTCTATGTTTCAAATCTTCATGATACTTCCCAATTGTCATTAGGTAAATATTTCTCGATGAAGCACAAACCAGACGCTCGATGATGAAATGAAAACCATTTAAAATATGTATCCGGTCATTTTTCTAAATCAGAGAATTTTAATTGGGGATAAGGATATTAAAAAGAATTGAAAATCAAATTTTGCATTTAGCAACTCAAATCAGAGCTTTCATTCTTGAGAAATTACTAAACTCTTCCGCAATGTTTGCATTGCATTAACAATTTTTTTATTTGAAGATAACAGAAACTATAAAAATGTTTTGTATTCTCGAAAAATTGAATCATAGAAAAACCCCCGAAAAAAAAGGCCCGAACCCAAGCATGGAAAAAATCGCATCGGAGTACATTCAATTTGCAATCAGTGGTGAATTCGTTCAGTTCAAACCAAGGTGTGTATATTTTCAGGAGGTGTTACCGAATATCGAATTCCTGATTCAGCCATTTTGGCTATGTAGGCTATGCAACTATGCGGAACTCATGAAGTTTGTTTACCAACAAACCACCGAAAAGCTGAACAAAAAATAAACAAACTCATTGAAAGCTCCGCTCACTTCTCGCCTACTTACTGTGAAAGTCGGAGAACCTAGTGTATCAAAAGACCTTGGTTCAAACTGCCTATCGAAGCAATCGGGGAAGGAGAAAATTCACACACCAGAATGAACACTAACGATTGCAATGCCGAATAAATGAACTATTATACCGTATTTTTTTTTTTCACCTGGAGGCAATCCAGAGGCAACCTAGGTTCGCTCTAACTGCTGTCATCGTGCTCATTTATTGCTCTAGAGGCAACCTAGGTTCGCTCGAAAAACGGACGGAGTCGCCCTGAGAAGAAAGTCAGTTTTGCGAGAAGTTCACAAATACTCTCAACGTTGTTGTCAACACATTAAACAGCTATTTTTGGCTGAAAGCAAAACAGTTGAAATAATGAACGGGAAAATTATTATTGCCTCGATTTTGAACCTCTCAGCAAAGCAAAATCGTACTATCTGCTGTCCAGTGCAATCCGGATACGAAAAAAGGCAATCCGGATGTGAAGAACCGAGTGAAGAAATCCTGAAGGGAGAAAAAAATGACAGCTGCATGTAAACATTGCGCTCGTTCTCACGCACACCTACGTATGGAATAACTCGAAACCCGAAAGTCATTTTTTTATTCGGACAGTTCCAGAGATATTTAAATCCGTTATCAAAAAAAAATACGCCATTAGAAGTTTCGGGAGAACGAACCGATGGCCGAAACAATCGCCGCAGTTAACTGAATCGTTTTTTATTTTCACCACGACGCTCGTTGGATGAATTGATTCGCAAGTGAATGTCAAAACACAATCGCGAATGTTTCTGTAACCGGTAAACTATTGCGCCATCAGGTGCTTGTTTTTCGGCTAATTTTGTGCGTGTTATAGCCCCCGCGCTCGTCAACGGTTTGTTTTCTCATGATGGTATTTTAATTTATGTTCGAATAAGAACATTCAGCAAGTAGATAGTAAAAAAGTGGACTTTTGCTATTGCGTAGATAACTAAACTGACAAAGGGGGGTTTGAAAATAGGAGGCAAAGCCGTCGAGATTGTTTCAGTCGAATAAACGTCGTCTTAGCTGCTGATTTTCCGGTGCCGAATTCGCTTTTCTGTCTCAATGGAATACGAACGCGAAACATACGTATTAGGCTTTGCATTTTTATAGTTGTTCCTATCAGCAATAAAAATTACAAAAATGTTTCGAGCCAATGCCCCACAATTTTTTATTTCCCTCTGAAAACTAATTCGAAGAAAATAAAACGCCTTCAAGTAGGCAAGCACGGAAACACCTAGATGTAGGCAGATATTTGAGTGCTATGTCGGCTTACAATATTTATGTGTGGGATTTTATAACTTTCATGTGACGCATATTAAAGTAATAATTTTGTTTTCTGTATTCTTGCAATCTCAAAATAATTAAATGCTTATTTGGCAATATTGGTGAAAAAAATTTTCCAGTAGATAAAAGCTAAATCCCTACGCTTCGTGAACAAGAGTGGACATTTTCAAACCCCCCTTTGTCAGTTTAGTTATCTACGCAATAGCAAAAGTCCACTTTTTTACTATCTACATGCTGAATGTTCATATTCGAACATAAATTAAAATACCATCATGAGAAAACAAACCGTCAGCGAGCGCAGGAGCTATAACACGCATAAAATTAACCGAAAAACAAGCACCTGATGGCGCAATACTTTACCGGTTACAGAAATATTCGCGAATGCAATCGTACAATCGTTTGGCGATGTTTTGACATTCACTTGCGAATTAATTCATCCAACGAACGTCGTGGTGAAATAAAAAACTATCCAGTTAACTGCGGCTAATGTTTCGGCTATCGGTTCGTTCACAGCCCGTTGAAATAACATATACATATTTTTTTTTTTTTTAAAGAAAAAAGGAGATGCATTCATAACTTGCTTGAGAAGCATGATTTTTTTTTTCTAAAGTTCTAAAATATAGAACGTGAAAACATACATTGGGGATAACAGTTTAAAATTTTTAAAGTCTCTCTAATCAAACAATCAATCAACAGTTTAAAATGCTTTAGATAAAAGTGACATATGAGGCTCTAAGAGCAAAAGGGGTATATAAGTGCCTTAAAGCTATTTTCGAAAAACGCACATCAAAGTTTTCTTTTTTCCCGTTTTACATATATTTTTCATAAAGTTGTAGTTTTCGGTCGATCGGAATAGTATGAAGAAATTTTTTTATAGATGTGGCAATATTACCAAATATAGTTTAAAGTTTAAACTTTAAACTATGAAAAATATTTTGCATTATAAGCTCAAAATTGACCATTTAATTTTTATAAGACATTTATTAAAAATATGTTTTTTTTTATATAATAAACTGCATACTTATCAAAAAAAGTTATCTAAAAAGTTGTTGTTGAAAAGAATGTGTTTTTTTTTTCACTTTTATGTAATAAATTTTACTGCATTGAAACTGCAATTTATCAATAACCTTAATATTTTATTTTTCAAATCCAAGTACGGAGCTTGATCCGGAGAGTTTTAAAATCTGCTTACAAATAACGAATACTTTTTTTTTATTTTTCAATATGAAAATTCAGAACTATCTGCAACATTCGATATCCGAGCACTGCTTGATTTGTTAGAGGCACAATGAATGATTTGATTAAAATTACAATCCTCATTATTTTTCCTAAAGTATGAGTCGTTCTAATAATGAATCGACAAAAAATGCTCTTTATTTAGATTATTCAATCATTTTCAAATTTGAGCTTTGATTATTTTAAAATCATAGATTGATCTGATCTCAATGACTTAACCAAGCTCTAGCAGAGGATTTCTAATTGAAACTTTTTATTATTGAATTTAGTTTTATATTTACTCCTATTTTATCTTTTAACTGATTTCTAATTTGAACTCTAATTTTAGAATCATGTTTCATATTCTAATGTTGATTCCAAGGAAGGAAAAAAAATTTATTGTTCCTTTAATTTTACCCAGAAATTATTTAATAGTAGGTAATTTGTTATTGTATCATTCCTTTAAAACTAAATTAAGATTTTGCTCTTCAATGCTCAATTTTGTTTATCAAAGGTGATTTGAAGTTATGGTATGCGATTTAAGGTAAGAATCTTTATCAGAACCAATTTTAAATATGTTTTCTTAATTGATTTGTGTTGATTTGTTCAAGGTTATGTTCAGTTATATCTGAAATTCTTACAGACTATCTGGTAACATCTTTAATTAATTTTTAACATTTTTAATTATTATTTATTTATTTATACATTAGAATAAGTGACAGAAAATATTGGAAATATCTGGATGGTATGATACGAGAATTCATCTGCTAAGAGAAATCTTTTCAAAGAAGGATTTAATTAAACTTTGATGTTGCTTTTTATCACTTTGTAACAAAAAGTACTTAGTTGGACAAAGTTCTTGCGAAAACAGGCCGAAAACTCTCCTGTTAAGTTGTTTAAAAATCGTCGGAAAACTGTCTTACTTGTCTAATTTTATGGCTCAAGGTGCACTTACCCGTAATGCGTTTTCCGAATGAATCCCACTCGATCGGCCAGCTTGCGGCACTCGTTTTCGGTCAAAGGAGCATTCCGAATCAGTGCCAACCCATAGCGACTCAACGCTTCAATCCACTCCTTCAGCGCTTCATCGCTGTTGATGACATCGGCAAACTGAAACTCCCTTAGAATATCCCGGAAGTCCTGTTTACCCCACAATCTGGCCTGTGGCCGATACCACTCCTTCAGGTAATCCTGCCGATTTTCCTCACTGAAATTCCTCTCCACCAACCAATCTATGCCGAACTGCGATTTATGTCCATCGCTCCAGACCAGCTTAATCTTGTTGCCATGATCGGATTCCGCGCAGCTTTTCAACTGCAGATGCTCGACATCGAAATGCTCCCAGTCCAGAATTCGACTATTCGATCCGGCATGGTAACAACTCTCACATTGGCAGTTATCTCGCAGCCAAACCAGTGGATATTCGTATCGACTGCCATCGGAAATCTCAACCACCACCATCTTGTGATTGTGTTCACTGCACTGCGATTGATAAGCCGCCCGAATACGTGGAACGGTGTGGACCTCGGAGGATCTGTGGGGCCGCTTCAGGGACCCGGAATCGGTATGTACATGACGATTGGCTGCTTGAAGCTGAACTCCTGCCGTGTTGCGAGGAAAAGAGTTAGCCAACGGAACAACCCGCCGTTGGCCTCTCACTAGCTGGGAAAATAATTGCCGGGATAACATTGTGATTCAATCCGCACAACTCAACACCAATTTCGAGAATGTCTCCAGCAGGTAAGCTCCTCGCTTTGAATCAGAACACAGAACCACCACACACGAAACCCAATTCAAACCGGCAGAGTCTGAAATTCAAATCTGCCCCAATCGTCGTAGTACCTAACTGCAGACGCAGCGCTTCTCACATCAACGAATCTCTTATTTCGGGAACAACCGTCTTCTTCAATTTCTTGCTTTTAGTTATCCCAACGAACTCCCTCAATCAACAGAACAACAACCTCCGAAGAAAAAAAAAAGTTGCGTGGCGTGCTGGAACGAACCGGCTTTCTGGTTATTATTGTTGTTGTCGTTATCAACAATCTTTTTTTTTGCGTATTCCTCCTGCTTTGAACCTCACTCACATCCACATCTGAACTGTCCGAAATTTGGTCACTAACTAAACGATGGGGATACGTTCAATTGATGGTTCCAAATGGAGAGAATGTTGCTTTTTGGAAGGACGCGCCATGCTTTCGGTGAATACGTAATAAGGAAAGACAGATAACTGTAATTTCATTTAATTTTTTTTACACCTTTCGGTAGGCACCTAGATAAGGGTTCAATTACACACCTTTGTTTTGATTTATTTATATGACACTAGCTGATCCCATACGATCTCCGTTTCGCTTTCAATTTGGAATAGGGTAACGGACCAATTTTGGACCGCTTTGGGAAGTGGCTATGCTATTTTCTGAATTAAAAAAGTACATGTTACAATTTTTGACTGCTTTATCCATCCATTACGAAGATCTAGGCTTTTTCTATCGAAACATACCCAGGCAACCATTAAGCACTGTTGTAAGCCATTTAACAGACGCATAACAGCATTTCAGTGCCTATTGGCTGTAGGGTATTTCGGGGGAATATGCACCTGCTAAGGGAAATGACCGAGTATGCGGAATACGTAAGCTGAACACCCGAATAAATTACAACATGTGCTTCGTATTTCTATCTTCTACTCATATTCTGGCAAAAATATTACTTTTTATTGTAAAAACTATGAAAATATTCGATTTTTTACAAACGCTTTTAAAAGCAACCTTCGAAATCATTGGATGTTAAACGCCCCAGTGTAGGCAAATTAGGCTCCAAAACATTGGATCAAAACGACTCGAAAACAACACAATATTCACAGTGAAAATAAATTAATTCTGTTATTTGATAAGGAAAAAAGTGCAAAAAATATTATTTTGCAAGTTTATCTACACATAAAAACACTTGGTTTGTTAACATTTCCCAATGAAAAAATGAAAAATTTTGAAATACTTGACTTTATTTTGAACTGTGTCACTGTCAACCAAATTTTTCTGCTGCTTTTGGCGACAAATTTAGTGAACCGATTCGATTTTCTGTGCACGTTTTTTACTCAAATCCGATCGAAAGATATAATTATTATGCATCCTAATGATAATTTAGGACTAAGCAAAGAAGAAGATCGATATATCATTTCGATAATCGGTCTGTATTCATGAAAAACTGCACTCCAAAATTTAGAATAAAACACGTGGTTTTGTTTACATCTTACCGAACAGCACCTTGAGAGGAGGGCGATTTGTCCATAAATTAGTGGGGGCATTTTGATCGGATATTTGAAATTTAATATGTCTTCAGTTTACCATAAAACAACAATTTACCACAGTTTTTCATCAATTGATAATTCAAATACATAATTTGAACTATCAATAAAATCAATGGTGAGGATAGTTTAATCAATTATCTTGGAGTAAAAGCCTATTTCATTCGATCACTTTTTACAACTTAAGTGATGGATAGCCATCTCAAAATTTAATTTAATTGTTATTCGTGTTTTAATGAATATCTGGTAACCATTTTTATAAAAATTACAAGGTATTGGTTTTAAGAACACTTTTGTGTGAACAGAATCCACTAAAAACTTCTCAAATCTCCAAAATTTATCAAAATATAGTCGCTGGCGTTTTACCCCGCAAGGGCGTTATGGACAGAAGTACCCTATATTATGTTTATAAATGCCAGAAGGCTCTGTGCCATTCAAATGACATTAGCCCTGTATAAGCTAAGTGGGTTGATATCAAAGCTTATTAGGATATATTGACAGTTCTACACGAACACCACTTTAACAGAAGGCCTCAGCCCTAACCTCAAACCATGGGAGAACAGAATCGATTTTTGAGAAGGGCGCACGATAAACGCGATTTTCCAGTACTAAAATCAACAAATTAGCCCTATGGAAAAGTGATACACAGATGTTCGTGTTTTGATTTTTTTGGGTGTTCACGGCTGCCAAGTGCATTGATATTTGAAAAACGATGATTATGCAATTAAAAGCATTGTTATTGAAAAACCTTTTCATGAGTACTGAGAATTTGCAACTTTCCCGTAGATTTATATTCGAATGTGAAATTAAACGCATCATTTATCTGAACGAAAGAACAACTTTCTGTTTCGCACACTTAAGCGAAGAAGCGAATTGTGTGGATTTGTTTGAAAAAGTCAGAGCATGCAGGAGATTATTTTCAAATTCAACAAAGACGGGGCTTTCACTTGTTTGTAACAGTGAATGATTTTGCATTCGTTTAGAAGTTAGACACAACTCTTTTTTAATCTACCGAGCAGTACATGAAAATATATTTCAGATGTTTTTAATTCACCTTGAACATTCATTAGCAAAAGAAAGCTTATCTTCATCAATTTATGGACGCCCCGTAATGAAATCAAACTTTTAGCTGTTGGTAGTTAAAAAATTCAATCAGTTCAGAAATATTATAATTAGTTTTAAACAAGCATATACTGATTTTAGTAAAGGCAGAAACACAATACAGCGTCGGTCGTCGCGTCACGTCAGCGGTCAACGCTGTCGATAAGTACTAAAACGCGGACGCGACGCACCCGAAGATTTTTGCATCACAATTCAGCGTCAAGAGACATCTTAGAGGTCTCTTGACGCTGAATTGTGATGCAAAAATCGTCGGGTGCGTCGCGTCCGCGTTTTAGTACTTATCGACAGCGTTGACCGCTGACGTGACGCGACGACCGACGCTGTATTGTGTTTCTGCCTTAACGCACCTAGCATCACTGGTGAGGCCGCCAGCAAATCAAAATTTGAGGTTATGGCTGAGGCCAATTTTTCGTCAATACTATCGTCCGTATATACCCTTATAACCGGCTTGGGCGTGACGTTCCCAATGAAAATAAAATAAAAATAATCAACGTTGTCAGTGCAGTCAGTGAAATCCAATGTAGTCAGTTCAGGCAATTTGTTTTGTTTATTTGGAAACCTTCCGGCAAAAACGGGGAAAAGCCACAAAAAATCTCCTGCGTGCTGTCCTCCTGGATGGCCCTCCTCACTGCTCTTACTTCTGATGGTGGCGCCGCTGGACATCGGCCTCATCGCTGCTGCTACCGTCGTTGGTGATCCTTGGCTGCTGCTACTGATGGTAGTGACTCCCCGTTGCTGTTATTTCACAGTTCCTGCGTGCTGTCCTCCCGGACGGCCCCCCTCGCTGGTCGGTGACCTCATCGCCGCTGCTATTGCCTGTTGGCAGTCCCTCAGTTTGGAATGATGGCATGGACAAATGAGGAGCATGATCACGCAATTCTGGGAGGTGAAGGCCGAGCTGTTAAATCTGCGGTTAGAAAATGCTAAAGGATCTGCGCCCAAAGAAAAGCATCATTGTGTCGGATGTAGAAGAAAAAGTGAAGTTTTGAAGCGACTTTTGGCTTCTCGGTATAAATTGTTTGCGTCTAGTGATTGTTCTGAACAAAAAAAAAATTGAAAATAAATAATATAGTGATGTTTTTTTTTGAATAAATAAAAAATTTAACACGTGATACGGAATATTCTTTCTTCTCTTCATCAATCATTCCTTGACAAAAATTATAAAAAATCTCAGTTGAGGCAATTGAAAATGGGGCATTTCAATTTAAGTACGCCAAATTTCTGAGGTTTGACGCGTAGATCAATAAGATCCATCAGCAAAGGCGTTGATAAATAATAAGCAATGCTATGTCAAGAGTTCGATTCCGGTTTCTGGCGTAAAGTTCCATTCGTCACAAAAAAAAACAGCTAAAGAATGAAGGAGTAGGTGAGATAGAAACAAACAACGTCGGGGCAAAAACGACGACAAAACATAAACAATGATTTTCTTTTTTCCAGTGGGTTGTACCCACTGGAAATTTTTTGACAGCTTTTCGTAAGCCGTATAAAAGCCGAATTGCAGGCCAAAAGTGGCATTTAATCAGCCCTTGAGTTGAATTCAAAGCTAGCAGGCTCTGTAGGGCATTTTTTATATGGCACTGAAATGTCAAATTAGTGCCATTTTATACGGCCTAATGGTTACTTGGGTATAGTCGTTTGTTGAAATATAACAAGATTAAAGCTTAAAAACTAGTTTTTTGATCATTACTGTGGTCGGTATTTTGGACCACCCTCTGGACTTATTTTGGACCACCCTTAAACTAAATGATTTTTTTTCTAAATTTTACTCTATTTACGACAGCGATTGATGCGCAATTATGCGAATAATTCTGTTAATCTTTTCCTTTGTTATTTTTGTAGTCAAGTTTGGTTTGTTCACGTTAATTCGTTCTTGAACTAACTTTCTTCAACTCTCCCCAGCCTCTGTTTAGGTACACTTGTTTGCTGAATATTTCTTACTACAACCTTTTTTTTTAAACTCTTATGCTTTAAAACAATAATTTTCGAAAAGATTAAAGTAAAAACAGAAAAACTCCTCTGTTATATAGTGTGTTTCAAATGCTTTGAAAAAGCACACTACAATCTCGACGAAATTTGCTCTGCAGTGTTAAATACTGGCCAGTTGGCTTATCTTTAGGATCAATTTTTAGAACGCAATCTCATTCAGACGACCCAATAATAAGTAAAGAAAGTGTGACATCATCAACTCCGTGACATCAATTGATCTATTTTGACTCCCAAAACCTTAATGTATTTGGTTTGGCTTCAGTTCTGTAGAATAAATAGATTTAAAATAAAAAGTGCGAGAATTATTCGATCTTCTTAACCGTCTGAAAGCCATATTTTTTCGCTGAAAAATTCCCAAAATTTCAGTTTTATTTTTGAAAAAACTTTTGTTCTACCAAAAAAAATATCGTTGGATTTGATTTATTAACATAGCATTCAAAAATTGCATAACCACTGGTGCTGAAAAACTAGATTTTTAGTACTTTTTCGCATGTAATTTTTACACATCTTAACATTTTTTTCCTAAGTTTTGAAACCAGAGGTGCAAAGAGATCCCTACATGTAGCATGCAGCGCACGACTTTTAGCCGACTCTAACAGCCCGCCGTCAGCCACGAAAGAATCGTCTAGCAAAGTTGCAAACTGATTCTTTCTGCCTTATGTGCAGAACGTCGAACGTGTCTGCAAGTAAAAGTCAGCCGCGCGGTAAAATCCTTTGACTGCACGTTCCGAAAATTACAAACGATTCTCCGAAGTTAGGAACAGTTGCAAACTTGCAAGCCCGAAGATAAAATCCCTTGAGCCGAACAGAAAGAATCATTTCCGAAGATAGCTACAGTCTGCAAGTTGCTTGCATGCAGCGGGATGGTGCGATGTACGTTTTCAAACTTGCAAGTTACAGAACGGTGGACCCGTTCTTGTGTGGTTGGATTCGTTCCACTAACCTAAGACCGACCGAACCGAATCCATGGAGGAAGAAAGTGATAGGCCGAGGTGCCGTTGACTATCCATTCAGTTGCCGTTCAGCCATCGAAGCGTGCGTGCGTAGCGTATGTACATGGCTATCCGCATAACGCGCGGCATGCCGTACAACAAGAGCAAGGACATGATGGAGTTGTTGTTGTTGGTGCCTTCGTGTTCGTTTCGTTTTCTTCTAAGACGGATTCGAAAGGAAGTGGTGCCCAACTGTTATTTAAGTTTTCAATTATCATACCAGGGTGATTGATATAAATCATCAAAGCTAATACAAGCAAATTAGTTTTGATTATAACTTTGTCATCTTACAAGTTATTTATGAACACAAAGTTGTTAAATAAAACTGATCCAAACTATGTTGAAAAATCATCTATGATGTTTTAAAACAGTGATGCGTTAAAATTCTTTGAAGTTTCGTCCCGAAAACTTCTTTGAAGTTACATCCCGAAAATTCAATCGATTTTCCGAAGGCAGGATCACTTGATTAGTAGGATCACAGATTAAATTGTGTAAATTTCAAATTTAGAATTCAGTTTCATTCGCTTAGACATGTATAAGAATCACGTCATCTTTACCAAGTAATCTTGGGAGTCATGTCTTCTTCTGTGGTCTGCAACACTCATTTGGTTTTTTGTTTGGTGTGCTTGTTCGTCGTCATTCCAACCTTGAACTCAAAAACTCCACACTCTGTTTGATTCAAATCTTCTATCAATGTTTTATAACTGGTTTTGAATGATTTTGGCGTACTGAACTCGAATATTTGGTGAGATTTTGTCTATCGCATCCAGTTTTACTGATAAGGCTTTTAGTTCTATGATAAATCAATCATTGACTATATATTATGTTTTACTTCTTTGCTGAAGACTGTAAAGCGTTTTAAGTTATACTTTGAAAAATATCTATGATTCATTTTGGTACAAATTTTTCATCAGAATTTCGTTTCAACAGAAGGAAAAAACCAACAAAATTTTTTTGACTTCAAAGCCAAAATTACTTGCAATCTTCGTAGAAACTTTAATTTTAAAAATCTTACTCTACAGTTGTATATATTTCAGATATTACGAAACTGCTTATAAAAAGCTGGACGTTTCACGGTTAAACATATCACGCTTTCGACCATAAAATTTGGGCACCACTTCCTTTCGAATCCGTCTTAGAAGGAAACGAAACGAGCACGAAGGCACCAACAACAACTCCATCATGTCCTTACTTTTGTAGTACGGCGCGCCGAGCGTTATGCTGATAGCCATGTACATACGCTACGCGCGCACGCTTCGATGGCTGAACGGCAACTGAATTGATGGTCGGTGGCGGTGGTTCTTCGGCCTATCACTTTCTTCCTCCGTGGATTCGGTTCGGTCGGTCTTAGCTTAGGTTAGTGGAACGAATCCATCCGCACAAGAACGAGTCCACCGTTCTGTAACTTGCAACTTGCAAGTTTGCAAACGTACATCGCCGCGCTGCAAGTCTGCAAGCAAGCAACTTACAGACTGTAGCTATCTTCGGAAATGATTCTTTCTGTTCGGCTCAAGGGATTTTATCTTCGGGCTTGCAAGTTTGCAACTGTTCCTAACTTCGGAGAATCGTTTGTAATTTTCGGAACGTGCAGTCATCGCGCGGTTGACTTTTACTTGCAGACACGTTCGACGTTCTGCACGTAAGGGGAAAAGAATCAGTTTGCAACTTTGCAAGATGATTCTTTCGTGGCTGACGTCGGGCTGTAAGAATCGGCACTGCATGTAGCGTAAAGGGATCTCTTTGCACCTCTGTTTGAAACATATTAATACCATCTTGTTAAAATTGTTCTACTATTAATTGAGATATTTCAACTGTTACAAAAATTAAACTCGTTACATATTTGACAATTTTTCTCGTTTTTTCCCAACCCCTCGTTTAGACAGGGATTATATTTCGTCTCTTCTACCTAACCAAGTATTTTTTTTCTTGAAAATCAACCCTGAATGGTTGTAGCTTTTAGACCATACTGTCAATAATTTTTCATGAAGCATAAAAATTAATGACTTAATAAAAAATTGTTGCATGTCCACTATTTTCATGTTTTAAGCTTCCTTAAGCTGTAGCTTTTGAAAACTTCTTATCAAACAGTTGTCATTAATGTCGATTGTTAGATTAACGTGGTTTAAAGCATAGTGCACAAAAAAAGTCAAGACAATGATTGGCTTGGCTTTTTGTCGATTGAAGTGAACCCCGTCTAAAGGCGGATTTGGGCTTTAGCGAATTGATTAAATAAAATTTAGCCAAAATTCCTGATTTTATTTATATTAAGCGTTTTTCAAACGCTTAATATAAATAAAATCAGGAATTTTGTGTGCAAAGTGTGCAAAATTCTTTCCATATCGTCGTACAACGTCTAATTACATTCATGAACATTAAACAGCAAGTATAATACCCAGGTTATGTTATGTGGTCCAAAATAGGTCCCTAAGGAATAAAGTTGGACCTATTTTCGACATGGGTCAAATCGCTATTAAAACGAGTTTTTTTGTTTCTTCGGGCTTCCCAACTAGTTTTTAAATGTTTTTTCATAGCTCTGAACATGTTTGTAGTTGTTGAATTCATCACAGCTATGGAGAAAACTTCTTGAAAGTTGGCACCAATAAAAGCACGACTTCCTGAAATGGGCTTGATTCCGCCCAACTGTGAAAATTCAAAAAATTATTTTCATTTTTTTCTCACTTATCATCTTTTTTTAATAAAATATGATAAGAATCAATCATCGACTCGATCGTTGCATAGCAACGCAATTATTGCCAAAAAGTTAAACCCCTTTTTTCACGTCCTGCAAAAACAACATCTCCAATGATCAACACGGATTCATTCCCAAACGCTCTAAGACAAATAACTTGCTAACGTTCACTTCTTTTGTGCATGAAAGTTTTGCTGCCAAATCTCGAACTGATGCAATCTATACCGATCTGTCCGCTGCATTCGACAAGGTGAACCATGATATTGCCATCGAAAAATTCGAACGCTTAGGATTCGGTGGTACTATACTCGGCTGGTTCCGCAGATACTTAACTGGTCGAAAATTGATTGTTCGAACGGGTGACACCTTTTCCAGGCAGTTCCCTGCAACTTCCGGTGTGCCCCAAGGTAGCCATCTAGGACCGATAATTTTCCTAATTCATTTCAACGACTCCTCGACGTCCCCAAACTTTGCTATGCTGATGACCTAAAACTATATTACACCATAAACGACAACCACGACATAAATTTTCTGCAATGTCAATTCAACCTCTTCGCTGATTGGTGCGACATTAACTGCCTGCCATTAAATTGTAGCAAATGTGCAGTCATCAGCTTTTCTCGTAAGCGACAGCCTTTAATTGCGGAGTACTTCCTAGGAGACGAACCCATCTCACGTATGAACCACGTTAACGATCTTGTCGTAATCTTAGATTAGCGCCTGGAATTCAAGACACACACCAACTACGTGATTGACAAAGCATCCAGAAGTCTCGGTTTCATTTTTAGAGTGGCGAAGGACTTCAAGGACGTGTAATGCCTGAAAAGCTTATACTGCAGCATTGTTCGTTCCATCCTTGAATACGCATCAGCTCTCTGGTGCTCCTACTACCAGCAAGGTGTCGATCGGCTTGAGGCCATTCAGCGGCGATTCTTGCGATATGCCCTTAGACACCTGAACTGGCAAGACCCTTTCGCTTGCCTAGCTACGAAAATAGATGCCGCCTCATAGATATCGACACCCTTCAAGCCCGCAGACAAGCAACAGGTGCCTCGACTGTCCCACGCTACTGGAGACTATTCCACTTAGTGTACGACTCCATGGATTTAGAAATCGGGGTTGTACATTCCCATTCGAATGAACAATTACAGAGCTACAACGTCCTCATCGGTGCAATGGGATCGTTCAGCCGTTTTTCGAGCATATAAAGCAGCATATAAAAATTGTTACTTAATCCTTTCTAAGCTAGATATTTATATCTAATTCAGATAATTTTTTGTTATGAGAATTGATGTTACGGATTTTCCGAAAACAGAATTATATCTTCTTTTGATACAAATTTGAATAGGTATAGTTTTAGAGTTATTTTTATGGTCATTCTATGATAAAATTTAGATATTTAAAAAAAACGGACATGAGAACTATGAGAAAGCCTGTATAGAACAAATGGCTAAAAACCCTATCAAATGTTCAAGTTTGAATAAAAAAAATGAACATAGGAACAGTGGGAAGAGCAAGCGAATTGTATGAAGGTAAAATTCCATTCGATTGTGAAGCAAGAAAATATTGAGAAATGTTTATATTTTATGCCCCTAAATGTATGCAGCAACATTGTCCATCTTTTGAGTATATTTGTTTTTGAAAGAAAACGTAAAAAAATTCAATTGAGTCTAAACAAAAAACTTCTGATATTGATGTTTAAAGCCTTCTATGCTAGTTGGTATCAACACAATAATTTTTAAGATGTTGAGGTTGAGATACGTTAAAACCATTGCATTGTGATCAAAGTTACCCCGAAACATGAAATCTGGATTTGTTACTAACATTTAGTTATAACCACTAATGTCGTTTGAATATTCTGCTATCAATGATCATGCTTTATACTCCTTACCTCAGAAAGTATTTCAAAACTTTTTAGTGTTATAAAAAAGCTACCCCAACTTACCAAACTTTTGCAAAAATGAATTTAAAAAGTGATCAAAGTTCTCCCAGTTTACGGTATTCTCTTTTAAGGACCAGTTTCACAGTAATAGATATAGCTATGATTTTCAGAGTCTTGAAATATATCATATAATTATCCTTTTAAACAAACTCCGTGTAAACAAATTATTTACGCTGCAACTTCATTTGAAATCCCTTCAGAACCCTCCACCGGGAGTAGATCTCGTCCCAATCCATGAACGCTCCAACCACATGCCGAGTGTTGGCATCGGTATCGGTGTAACCTTTGCGTCCGTGAAGCATTCGAACATTACTGAATGCAAGAATGTCCCCGGAAGCCGTTTTGAACTGGACCGACTCTTGGTAGATCATCTGGATGAATTTAGCCAACGCTCGGTACCAGGGTTCCACTCGCTTCATGGGTATGTTGAAGAAGCTATCTCTTTGCGGGATACTCTGAAGAATTCGTTCAATTGATCCATCACGACCAAGGCTGTGGAGGCATATTCAAATATTAATAATTGATTGAGTTCTTGTTACCCTAAAAAAATTGTTACCAAATCACCGGTGCGCGGTAGATGCTATGAAATTGTCGTCCCTCATCGGTTCCAACATCGCACCAGTTGACCAAAGTTTCCGAGAGAAGCCGGAAGTCATCTGGATGCTCCTGGCGCAACCGTTCGGCCACATACATAGCATCGACTATCAGGTTCTGACCTCCAGCCGATTCCGTTTGAACTATGTAGTGAAGTAGATTACAACCAGGTAGATACTCGTAGTAGGGTAAATCCGTGTGCATCTGCAGGGGTGCCGCCAGATAGGCAACATTACTGGTTTCCTCTTTAGCTTTGATGATGTACTCGTCACTGTTGTTAGTTTTGAAAGGAAAATCTCAACGTCCATATGTAGGTACGGAAAATGTTACGAAATTCCTTACCCGTAATGAGTTCTCCGGATGAACCCAATTCGATTGGCCAACTTTCTAGCTACCTCATCGTCAAGTGGAGCATTCTTGATCATTACGATGCCAAACCGTATCAACGACTCGATCCATTCGCGTAAGGCTCCATCATCGGAAATCACATCACTGTATTCGAAATTCTTCAGAACTACCGGGAAATCCCGTTGTCCCCAAAACCTCGCCTTAGGTCGATACCATTCATTTAGATAATCACTGCAATTATCTTCGCTAAAGTTACGAGCCACTAACCAGTCCAAGGGGAACTCCGAAATGTGATCATCAATCCACAATAATTTCAAGGTGTCACCGGCTGAGTTTTTTGAACAGTTTTTCAAACGAATGCTATCCACGTCTATGTTCTCCCAGTTCAGAATTCTACTGTAAGATCCCGGATGAAAGCACTCTCGACACTGACAGTTATCACGTAACCAAATTAAGGGAAATTCGAACCTTCGACCATCAATCAATTCAACGGCCACCGATCGGCTGGAAGTCTGTTCAAAAACTGCTCCAATTCGTGGGCCGTCTTCCGAGGCGTTAAAGTTAAATTTTTCACTCGCCCTGGCACTCGTTCTGGAACCGCCCAGATCATGCGTATGAATCGTCCGACGCGCCTGTTGAACAGATCCTATTGGTGTAGCCACCAGACAACGTCCAATCATCGGAGGAGGATTCCCTTTGATAAGGATTCTGCCGAATTGGCGAATCGTTGATAAATCGCTCAACTTTCGTAACGCCATCCTGCTTTCAAAGTTCGGTGCGTGCTGCAATCTTTTGCTTCACGTTGTTGGTTGGAAAAGCGCGCGATTTCTTACCAGAGGGTGGGCTGATCAACGTTCGATGCCGATATTTGCAGGAAGATCGGTCGGATGATCGATCAAGCGCTGTCGTTATTTTCAAATTTAGTTCCGGGTTCAGTTGAACTACTTGTAGAAGATGGTAGATTCAAATTTGAAGATGATTGGATGTTTATTGTTGGGAGTTTTGCAAGTAACTGATGGTTTTAACCAAATGGACTCGAATCACTTTATTTAAATGATAATTCCGTGTTGCCAAATGATTAACCAAATCTAGTCAGAAGAAAATAACAGAAATGACAAAAATGACAAAAAATGACAAAAATGACAAAAATGACAAAAAAGACAAAAATGACAAAAATGACAAAAATGACAAAAATGACAAAAATGACAAAAATGACAAAAATGACAAAAATGACAAAAATGACAAAAATGACAAAAATGACAAAAATGACAAAAATGACAAAAATGACAAAAATGACAAAAATGACAAAAATGACAAAAATGACAAAAATGACAAAAATGACAAAAATGACAAAAATGACAAAAATGACAAACATGACAAACATGACAAAAATGACAAAAATGACAAAAATGACAAAAATGACAAAAATGACAAAAATGACAAAAATGACAAAAATGACAAAAATGACAAAAATGACAAAAATGACAAAAATGACAAAAATGACAAAAATGACAAAAATGACAAAAATGACAAAAATGACAAAAATGACAAAAATGACAAAAATGACAAAAATGACAAAAATGACAAAAATGACAAAAATGACAAAAATGACAAAAATGACAAAAATGACAAAAATGACAAAAATGACAAAAATGACAAAAATGACAAAAATGACAAAAATGACAAAAATGACAAAAATGACAAAAATGACAAAATGACAAAAATGACAAAAATGACAAAAATGACAAAAATGACAAAAATGACAAAAATGACAAAAATGACAAAAATGACAAAAATGACAAAAATGACAAAAATGACAAAAATGACAAAAATGACAAAAATGACAAAAATGACAAAAATGACAAAAATGACAAAAATGACAAAAATGACAAAAATGACAAAAATGACAAAAATGACAAAAATGACAAAAATGACAAAAATGACAAAAATGACAAAAATGACAAAAATGACAAAAATGACAAAAATGACAAAAATGACAAAGATGACAAAAATGACAAAAATGACAAAAATGACAAAAATGACAAAAATGACAAAAATGACAAAAATGACAAAAATGACAAAAATGACAAAAATGACAAAAATGACAAAAATGACAAAAATGACAAAAATGACAAAAATGACAAAAATGACAAAAATGACAAAAATGACAAAAATGACAAAAATGACAAAAATGACAAAAATGACAAAAATGACAAAAATGACAAAAATGACAAAAATGACAAAAATGACAAAAATGAAAAAAATTACAAAAATTACAAAAATTACAAAAATTACAAAAATTACAAAAATTACAAAAATTACAAAAATTACAAAAATGACAAAAATGGCAAAAATGACAAAAATTACAAAAATTACAAAAATTACAAAAATTACAAAAATTACAAAAATTACAAAAATTACAAAAATTACAAAAATTACAAAAATTACAAAAATTACAAAAATTACAAAAGTTACAAAAATGACAAAAATTACAAAAATTACAAAAATTACAAAAATTACAAAAATTACAAAAATTACAAAAATTACAAAAATTACAAAAATTACAAAAATTACAAAAATTACAAAAATTACAAAAATTACAAAAATTACAAAAATTACAAAAATTACAAAAATTACAAAAATTACAAAAATTACAAAAATTACAAAAATTACAAAAATTACAAAAATTACAGAAATTACAAAAATTACAAAAATTACAAAAATTACAAAAATTACAAAATTTACAAAAATTACAAAAATTACAAAAATTACAAAAATTACAAAAATTACAAAAATTACAAAAATTACAAAAATTACAAAAATTACAAAAATTACAAAAATTACAAAAATTACAAAAATTACAAAAATTACAAAAATTACAAAAATTACAAAAATTACAAAAATTACAAAAATTACAAAAATTACAAAAATTACAAAAATTACAAAAATTACAAAAATTACAAAAATTACAAAAATTACAAAAATTACAAAAATTACAAAAATGACAAAAATGACAAAAATGACAAAAATGACAAAAATGACAAAAATGACAAAAATGACAAAAATGACAAAAATGACAAAAATGACAAAAATGACAAAAATGACAAAAATGACAAAAATGACAAAAATGACAAAAATGACAAAAATGACAAAAATGACAAAAATGACAAAAATGACAAAAATGACAAAAATGACAAAAATGACAAAAATGACAAAAATGACAAAAATGACAAAAATGACAAAAATGACAAAAATGACAAAAATGACAAAAATGACAAAAATGACAAAAATGACAAAAATGACAAAAATGACAAAAATGACAAAAATGACAAAAATGACAAAAATGACAAAAATGACAAAAATGACAAAAATGACAAAAATGACAAAAATGACAAAAATGACAAAAATGACAAAAATGACAAAAATGACAAAAATGACAAAAATGACAAAAATGACAAAAATGACAAAAATGACAAAAATGACAAAAATGACAAAAATGACAAAAATGACAAAAATGACAAAAATGACAAAAATGACAAAAATGACAAAAATGACAAAAATGACAAAAATGACAAAAATGACAAAAATGACAAAAATGACAAAAATGACAAAAATGACAAAAATGACAAAAATGACAAAAATGACAAAAATGACAAAAATGACAAAAATGACAAAAATGACAAAAATGACAAAAATGACAAAAATGACAAAAATGACAAAAATGACAAAAATGACAAAAATGACAAAAATGACAAAAATGACAAAAATGACAAAAATGACAAAAATGACAAAAATGACAAAAATGACAAAAATGACAAAAATGACAAAAATGACAAAAATGACAAAAATGACAAAAATGACAAAAATGACAAAAATGACAAAAATGACAAAAATGACAAAAATGACAAAAATGACAAAAATGACAAAAATGACAAAAATGACAAAAATGACAAAAATGACAAAAATGACAAAAATGACAAAAATGACAAAAATGACAAAAATGACAAAAATGACAAAAATGACAAAAATGACAAAAATGACAAAAATGACAAAAATGACAAAAATGACAAAAATGACAAAAATGACAAAAATGACAAAAATGACAAAAATGACAAAAATGACAAAAATGACAAAAATGACAAAAATGACAAAAATGACAAAAATGACAAAAATGACAAAAATGACAAAAATGACAAAAATGACAAAAATGACAAAAATGACAAAAATGACAAAAATGACAAAAATGACAAAAATTACAAAAATTACAAAAATGACAAAAATTACAAAAATTACAAAAATTACAAAAATTACAAAAATGACAAAAATGGCAAAAATTACAAAAATTACAAAAATTACAAAAATTACAAAAATTACAAAAATTACAAAAATTACAAAAATTACAAAAATTACAAAAATTACAAAAATTACAAAAATTACAAAAATTACAAAAATTACAAAAATTACAAAAATTACAAAAATTACAAAAATTACAAAAATTACAAAAATTACAAAAATTACAAAAATTACAAAAATTACAAAAATTACAAAAATTACAAAAATTACAAAAATTACAAAAATTACAAAAATTACAAAAATTACAAAAATTACAAAAATTACAAAAATGACAAAAGTTACAAAAATGACAAAAATGACAAAAATTACAAAAATTACAAAAATGACAAAAATGACAAAAATTACAAAAATTACAAAAATTACAAAAATTACAAAAATTACAAAAATTACAAAAATTACAAAAATTACAAAAATTACAAAAATTACAAAAATTACAAAAATTACAAAAATTACAAAAATTACAAAAATTACAAAAATTACAAAAATTACAAAAATTACAAAAATTACAAAAATTACAAAAATTACAAAAATTACAAAAATTACAAAAATTACAAAAATTACAAAAATTACAAAAATTACAAAAATTACAAAAATGACAAAAGTTACAAAAATGACAAAAATGACAAAAATTACAAAAATTACAAAAATGACAAAAATTACAAAAATTACAAAAATTACAAAAATTACAAAAATTACAAAAATTACAAAAATTACAAAAATTACAAAAATTACAAAAATTACAAAAATTACAAAAATTACAAAAATTACAAAAATTACAAAAATTACAAAAATTACAAAAATGACAAAAATTACAAAAATTACAAAAATTACAAAAATTACAAAAATTACAAAAATTACAAAAATTACAAAAATTACAAAAATTACAAAAATTACAAAAATTACAAAAATTACAAAAATTACAAAAATTACAAAAATTACAAAAATTACAAAAATTACAAAAATTACAAAAATTACAAAAATTACAAAAATTACAAAAATTACAAAAATTACAAAAATTACAAAAATTACAAAAATTACAAAAATTACAAAAATTACAAAAATTACAAATATTACAAAATCTACAAAAATTACAAAAATTACAAAAATTACAAAAATTACAAAAATTACAAAAATTACAAAAATTACAAAAATTACAAAAATTACAAAAATTACAAAAATTACAAAAATTACAAAAATTACAAAAATTACAAAAATTACAAAAATTACAAAAATTACAAAAATTACAAAAATTACAAAAATTACAAAAATTACAAAAATTACAAAAATTACAAAAATTACAAAAATTACAAAAATTACAAAAATTACAAAAATTACAAAAATTACAAAAATTACAAAAATTACAAAAATTACAAAAATTACAAAAATTACAAAAATTACAAAAATTACAAAAATTACAAAAATTACAAAAATTACAAAAATTACAAAAATTACAAAAATTACAAAAATTACAAAAATTGCAAAAATTACAAAAATTACAAAAATTACAAAAATTACAAAAATTACAAAAATTACAAAAATTACAAAAATTACAAAAATTACAAAAATTACAAAAATTACAAAAATTACAAAAATGACAAAAATTACAAAAATTACAAAAATTACAAAAATTTCAAAAATAACAAAAATTCCAATTTAACAAAAATGACAAAAATGACAAAAATTACAAAAATTACAAAAATTACAAAAATTACCAAAATGACAAAAATGACAAAAATTACAAAAATTACAAAAATTACAAAAATTACAAAAATGACAAAAATTACAAAAATTACAAAAATTACAAAAATTACAAAAATTACAAAAATTACAAAAATTACAAAAATTACAAAAATTACAAAAATTACAAAAATTACAAAAATTACAAAAATTACAAAAATTACAAAAATTACAAAAATTACAAAAATTACAAAAATTACAAAAATTACAAAAATTACAAAAATTACAAAAATGACAAAAATGACAAAAATGACAAAAATGACAAAAATGACAAAAATGACAAAAATGACAATAATGACAAAAATGACAAAAATGGCAAAAATGACAAAAATTACAAAAAATACAAAAATGACAAAAATGACATTATGAATTTCAATGATTTTTCGTATGGCACCAGTTCATTAAATAATCTTATTGCATGCGTAAGTGTATTTTGCTGAGCGTATTATTAGATGCTGAAAATTAGGGATATTAAATTACTAACACTGTTTAGTTGTTGAATCTAAGATTGTAATAAGTGAGTTTTCTTTCACAGAACCACAGCACAATTTTTTTTCTGGTAATTTTTATTACAAAAGACAATAATCAATCACTGTTTTATTTTTGTTTTCTGTTTTCTTCATCGGTGTTCATCACAAAACACCTCATCTTACTTGCCCATCTTGTTATCTGCAATGTAGCGTTCAATGGTTCAAAATTAGGTTTTTTTTTTATTTTCACGTGTTTTTTTTTCTCCTTTGCGAAACGACTTTTTGATGTTGTTTTATCATGTTTTTTTTTTCTTACTTAATATACTTTTTGCATAGCGCAAAACCTTTTTTAGACTGTAGCGCGATTCATTGTTTTTTTTTTTCTTTTATCATTTCTTATTATTTTTTGTTTAGTAATAATATATGTGTAGTATAATTAATTTTAATCAATAGAATATAATGATACCTTGTATGCAATAATAATTATAATATTGATAATAGAACTCCCTATCTTGCGTTTGCTCATGCCTATCGAATTTCTCCGTACCGTTTTCGCTCGGTTTCTTGCTTCATTTAGAGAGTGTCCTCTAGACGTTTGTTTCACTTTCTACTCATTCGGAGATGTTTACCTTCTTCACCTAATTTTTTTTATTTAATGCAAACAATCTTTGTAATTTTATTTCGGTTTTTTTTTAAGTCAAACAACTGCGACTTTCAATCTTTTCAATCAGTTCACATTGCGGAAGAGTTCCTTCGAAAATTTCTTGGAAATTTTGACACTCTTCCTTTTTTTTGTTGTATAATCCAGACTATTCAGTTTTCTTGCTTTTTTCTTCTTCTTTATTTCAGTTGTAGCATTCATCACTTTGTTAGAAAAGTAAATTGAAGGTTTTATAGGAGAAGAGAATCGTTTAAACTTTAGTTTTATGCAACTTTTAAACATGTCAGCAAAGTAAAATATTTTCGGACAAACGAAACAGAACGAAGCATTTTGTTGGTTGCGTTAAATTTTAGATTTGCGGTTTTTGTTTTCATCAATCCCTACAGGAATAAATTAGTTCTAATAGTTTTGCCTCATAGTTTTTCGTTTTCTTTTTTCTTAGTTATTTAAAACGTGTCGATTTTTGTTTTGTTCGATTTTCAATGTAAGTTTTCCTTCTTTTCTCTTGTTTACACTGCCCAAGCATTTGATCACAATTTTATAGTTTCTCCGTGTTTTATTTTTGTCGTAATTGTGCCTCGATTTCATGTTTCTATTTGCAGCTTCGGTTGCCGAACTGTTATTATGTTCCTGTTGTTTTTTTTTTCAATTTGCGGGTGAATGGTTTTGTTACAATTTTGAGTGTTTGATTGGTTTAAAGTTTCTTCTCAAAATATATGCTTCTACTGCTTGTTTTTTTTTTGTTCATGGACTCTCTGGATTGGCTGTGGATTTTTGTGTTAAGGTATTTGAAATTTCGTTTATTTTTTTCCTGGAGTTAAGTCACAGCGTGTTAAACGCTAACAACTTGTTTTTTCCTTTGTTTGTTTGTGAAGATCTCTGGATTATTTTGAACTGCGATTCTTCAGTTTTTGTATTCAGTTGAACCTAAAACGTTCGGATTTTATTACCATTTCCTCGTTAATTGTTGTTGTTTCAATCAATTACAGTTGCTTAAAATATCTCATAAACTGTTAGTAATATACTTCTCATACCACTACGAATTCACATATTTTACACATTGGGTTTTTACTTCGCTTCTTTTCTTTTCTTAGTTCTCGGTTTGTTTTTGTTATCTTTTTAATTTTAATTATTACAATAAAAAGTGTTACTAAATAAATGAGGTAGAAAAATCATAACTTATCGCGTCTCTCATTCATTTCATCGATTACGAAATACATTTAACCGCTACTAGGGATAAATTTGACCACCACTTCTGCAGCAGTTTGTTTGTGGATTCCAAGGTCTTACTCACTAAAAAAAGTCAGTTGAAAGGTTGTTACTTATGAGGATTTAGGCAGAACAAACAATCGATACGCTTCCTCGAAGGGGAAAAAAATGATTGTTATGCCACACGTTGTGATGAAAATGCATCAAAAATATTGTAAACGAGATACAAAATGAACATCAAGCGAATTTTTATTTAAAAAAATATTAGGAAACAGAACCAATAAGCTTTTGTTCACCAAAATTTAGAACGTGGTTGACTCACTTTGAAAAACAGAAAACATCATGCAAAATTGAAAAATACGGATATGGTAATCATTTTTTTTAAGTACCTAGGTTTAATGAAAATTGAGTTTTTTTTAATGATGCTTCATGCTTTGAAAGCGAAGAGAAAATTAACGCTATCTAAAAAAACATTCCAAAGTTACCTTTTTGAATTAAAAAAAAAAAAAAACTAAGCAACCGATGTCGACAAACGTTACAACACACGCAATGAATAGTAATTCCTAAGAGCAAGTTCACTGGTGTTGGGAAAAAGTGGTAAAAATTTTGACATTTTAAATTTTACCATGCAAATATGTTTTCAAGATCTTTGGGCGTTGTATTTTTTTACAGCACTGTTTCTATTTCAGCGGTATGTGATAGAAATACACTGGATTCTTTTTTTAAACGATTTTTGTGTTCGTGCAAAAAAAGAAATCGTGTAAAAAAAGTTCGAAACAACCGGACAAAATTCATCGCTCATTTTCAGTAAACTGGCCAACTTGGACTGAAAATCGATCCTTTCCAACCAGGTAGACCATTCTGAAGTGATTTGAGTGAAACCGGGAAGCTCGCAGATTTGTTTTGGATTGCTTTGTTTTGGGTTTTAGCCACGGTTGTTCCGGAACTTCCGCAGAGTCTCTAAGTGGCCATTCCGGCAAATGTTTCCGTCGGGAAGCAACGTCCGAATCCATTTACCACCCAAGAGTGGTTTGGACAAAAAGCGGGAATGTGTAGAACCTGTTTTTGACATGTTCAAAAATCGTCTTATTTCGAGAAAATCGTTTAAAAAAGTCGTTTAAAATAAAACCGTGTAAAATAAGATCGTTTAAAAAAAAGAATCCAATGTATTGCTATTCTTGCATCACAGCATAGGAAACGACAACACGTGTTGTTAAAAAAAACTTGAAGGCCCAACACAATTGCTCTTAGAGCAAGTTCCCTGCTGTTAGGAAAAAATGGTAGAAATTTTGACACTTGTAACACATTTTGAAAGCTTAACAATGCTAAAACATTTTCAAGATCTGCGAATTTCTCTAAGAGCAAGTTCACTCGCGTTGGGTAAAAATGGTAGAAATTTTGACACTTGTAGCACATTTTGAAAATGTTACCATGCTAAAATGTGGGGAGCGTTTGGGCGTTATATTTTTTCTACAGTACTGTTCCTATTTCAGCCGTATGTGATAGAAATATTGCTAGTTTTGCATCACAGCATGCGAAAATAGAACACGAGTTGTAAAAAAACTTGAAGGCAGCCGACCTTGAAAAGGTTTTCGCATGGTAAAGTTTTCAAAATGTGCTTAAGGTGTCAAAATTTCTACCACTTTTTCCCAACACGAGTGAAGTTGCTCTAAGAGCAAGTTGTCTATTTTCGCATGCTGTGATGCAAAAATATTTGGAATTATTTCAGATACGCCTGAAATAGAAACCATGTTAATAAAGAGACTATAGTAAACTATAGTTTACTATGGGCTCGTTAAGTGTTGTGAAGAAATTTGACGGCAGCAGATCTTGAAAAATGTTTTACATTATAAAATTTTCAAAAAGTGTCAAAATTTCTACCACTTTCTTCCAAAACGAGTGAATTTGCTCTGAAAGAAATACCAGCACCATATGTTGAAAAAAGCCGTAACATATGCTGGACAGTTCATTGCGGTTACATAGAAACGAATTTGTTCTCCTACGCAAAGCGAAAAATTAAAAATCATATTGTAACCTTTACGCATCGCTCAGAACTGATACATATCAGTTGTGATCCAAGAAGGTTGAAAAACATCAAGGAAGGCAATCACCATCGAGACGTTCGTTGCTGATAGTCTGCGTCCTTCTTTACCACATCATGTTTTGCGGGAATGTTTCAAATTCAGAAGCGTCGTTGTCACGCATGATTGTTTATATAATTTGGTTGAAGAAGGAAAAATTGACTGCTTCGATTTTTTGGCTCTGAATGCAGTAAAGAATGGCTGATCGAAAATGATTGATTTCGGAACATTGATGTAGTGTGCCCTCCAGTGTGACCTAACAGTTATCTACATGTACGACAGAAAGTTTTGTTGGCCACGAGTGATACTTTGTTTTTGGGCTATCTGAAGATTCACTCCTTTAATCCAGATGTCAACAATTTCTGTAGAGAACGTTGCAATAGCTTCTACCTGCTCAACCGTTTCGCCGGTGAACCGATTCTTTGCGCACCTGCTGGAAGCTTCTACGATAACACCTTTTCATACATGACATTCCAGGGCACAGGGCTTCCGAGTCGAGTGCGTTCGAACCTAGCAGTAAAGCATACATAGATAAGACTTCCACCTTCTCTCACCTTCTGAGTAAAACGCGCCTCTTATGACGGAAGCTACGAGGATAAGACAATACCATTTCCACGGTCAAACTCGTAGGGGGAAGAATATTTACACGGCGGAATACCCTCGGCTAGAGCGTCTTCACGTCGCCGGCGGATGATTCACTCGAGTCGGTGTAGGATGACGTCTTCTTCGTCGGGAATCATCGGAATAGTTCCGTAAAGTCCCGGATGTAGCGCGTCCAGGATAAGCTGCTCTCGATTCGGCACACGGACGGGTAAAGGAGAGAGGGCCTCGAGCCAACACAAGTGAAGCCAAGACCTCAAGTCGTTAGAGGAGAGGTCATTGGTCTCTAAATTGGACTCGAATAGAGGCGGTGCATACGATAGTCGTGGTTACCAAGCGAGCTTTGAGTTGTGAGTAAATGCCGGATCTCAAGTCGTCAGAGAAGGGGTCCTTAGTCTTGAATCGTAACAAAAGGCGTGGTATATCTGCTAGAGTTTGTCTTGACAACGAGAAAGCCGATGAGCGCAGAAGCGCGGACTTGGTCTCCCATCAACGGGTATACCCTTAGTTGCAGGTTCGGATGAGAATTATGGCCAGAGGCTTCAGGTGGACTTAATGGCGTAGGGATACAAAGCATCTAGAATCGACAAATTGCTTCCATGGACCCAGAGTTGCATACTATGGGGACGTTATGGCTCGCCGTGCCTTGGAATGCAATCCTTTAAAAGGATTTACCACCTGGGTGATCAACTAATAGAAAGGGCACAGGGGCGAGAATGAAACTCCGCAAACCCTTGTCAAGACTCTACTTTCGAAGGACCTTTTGGGAATACGGATCCTGTGAAGCACTTTGACTGGCGTTGTTGAAGTTATTCTTAACGTCACAATAGCGCAGAGATGGTTATTGGTTAGCGGTTGAGAGTTCAGGATCATCTCGATCACCATCGACATGGAGCGAAGAATCTCGTTCGACGGTAAACGCGGGGGGTCGTTCTGCTTCAATACCTCGCACAGCTGCCTTGAGGCTCCTACGAAATTGGTTCCCCGGTCACTCAGGATCTCCAAGGGCAAGCCTCTCCTCTCGATGAGATAACGCAGTAGTCGATTCCAGTGTTTGCACCGTTGGTAAGTTCGGTGGTTTTGATACCGGTATTTGGCGTTGTAGTCCGCAATCACCAGGTTGACCATGGAAGTATGACAAGATTTTTGCTTGCCTCTTCTGTCCACTCGTATATCCGCATTGTAGAACACAGTGTATGTCGCTGGCTGGATTCAGCTTGTACAGCAGACTGGACTTCGGCAGCGTACGTTCCCATGGCATCACCGCCTTCTCCCCGGTTTCGACGTTTGGCAGCATGTCATCCGCGTAGTGCTCATACTTGATGCACTGCACCGCACTAGGATACTGCTCCTCAAAAAGGTCAGCGTTCCGGTTCATCGCGAGGTGCGCGCTGCTTGGAAAACTTCACTGTCACTACGTATGCGTCAAAATCTCCGCTTTCAGCTCCACTGGTCCGCAGAATCATCTCTGCTTCGCTGGTCTTGCTTCTTCATACGAACTTGAAAAACATTTCCCGAGTGTCTCCCACGACAGCAACGATGAACTCACAGAACTTGAGGGAAACGAGTTAAGGGAAACTCTGTTGACCTTGGCTGGAAATATCGGCAAGAACCAGTCGCAAGAACCAGAATGCTTCTCCGCCTTTTTCTGAGCAAAAAGTCGTCGAATGTACCCCGGACGTTTTCGCCGACATCGCGGTATTTTGATGATGGTCTGGCTTTAGCCGCTTCAGTAGACAGTGCCTAATTTTCACTGGCAAGTTTATTCGGACGTAACCCCACAACAATCCGGTCTCGTAGAGACTCTCTATCAGCTGCGTTTATCCTTCGACCGCATCAAGTTTGACGAGCCGTTAATCCCCTGTGACTCGATCGAGAAATCTTTCTTCAGGGCACGGTTCAGCTCTTTGTCGTCCTCCTTAATACAAGGGTGATGAATGGGAAGGAAAACTGTTATGACCGCTATAATCCAAATTTCTGCACTGAACTGGGATCTACAGGGACCGTACAGAATCCAGCTGGATCATGTCTCCGACACCATTGGCTCGTTCTCACCTCCTTGAATGCTTCTCAACGTCCTAGCCGGCAGTTGTTCATTCCAATCAGATTCATTCCCGGAGACTGCAGCGGTAAACCGGCGAGACAGCTGTACTTCGCCACCATCTTTGGAATTGACACCGACTGTTTCGGAAGAGAAAGATCACGAACCGTTTTTACCTCTGGCATCTCGAACACATCTGGTACTCCGCTGATCCCGGAAATCTTTACTGCTAGTACGACCGATTCATCCTCTTCATGGCTTTGACCACCAGTCCAGTCGAGGCATAGCTGATAGGAAGTATCTTTCAACCCGAACTCCTTCAGTAGACTGTGCTCCATCTAGGTATTTAGCCGAGGAACGCAGAGGTGTTGACTTGCTTTCCCCTACCGTAGATTGTCACCGGAACGGAACAAGACTCTCCGCGTTGCCTTGGAATGTACATATGTTCACCTGGCACGCTCCATAGTGCTTTCGTAGACATTTCATACATACAATCTGCTCCTTTACCACCGTCCAGCGAGATCCAACATCCAAATCAAGGAACTTCCGACATTTCTCGACACCATTGCAATCCTTCTGATACACGATGAATCTCCAAGACTTCGGAGCTGTACTAGGACTTTCCATCGGTGGAGCGTCGATGCTGCAACGAGTATCCGAGTTCACGTTAATGAAGTTCTCGTCCTTTCTCTCATTCCTTTCAACCTTGAAGCATTTGTTGAAGGCAACGTAATAATGCTTGCCGCCTGAACTACCATTCCCAGGCATTCGCCGAACTCCCAGAGCGTCGCTCTTGACAATCTCTGTCGATGAAACGGCCAGCTCATGCTATACAATGTCGAAAGTTGCGAATCAGCTCCTGGAGAAGAGACACGTCAAACATGTAGTCGTGATATATTTAATGAACAAAAACCCGATAGCTTCGGGTCTCCCGAATAAGTTCTTCAACTTCTAACTCCTGGAAAATTTGGATTTTCCTCATCGCTGAACCCACAGATCCTGCTGGAAAATGGGAAGCTCCTTTTTAAGCACAGGCCACGCCGAGATCTGACTCTGGTTTAACGTTGAAAATCTACGGCAATGGGTTGATCGTTGAACTTGCTAGAAGCTCAGCACTAGGTAGCCACGCCCCATTGGTTAATAACACCTCACATTGCTTGTCGCTCTACCGTTGAACACTTGCGGGTTTTGGGTTGCAGAATCTTCCGCGGTAAACGCACATTTCAATAAAAACACAAGTCGCTCACTACGAACAGCACCTCGAGCCGCTCCAATCTTTCCCTTTGATCGTTGAGCTCCTTTGAATGTTGTTCGTTTTTTTCTCTATACAACTGGTCAAACTGCGCCTGCATCGCCGCTAGCTGCTTGGACACCTGCTGCTGCAAGAATTCTTCCAGTCTCGGATCCGTTGGTAAGCTTGTTGAGACTTATGGTTTTCGAAACTGGTAAACGCATTCCGGATTCCAATCAGCAGAGAAAATCTGCTGACCCGTCGGCGAAAATAAAACAGTTTGTTTTGGTTCCGTATGCTTTGAGTCAATTCGCAATTGAAACAATAACGGCGATTATTGCTGATGACAGAAATGATGATGTTTACATTACAAATGTTGACATCATGATGCATGCACGCGGAGCAAAGCAAACTCAAACTTTGGTTAGCAGTTACACTGCAGTGTTGGCAGAAGATAATGAGTAGTAATCTCATTTTACTCATTTCCTGGTTAGGGAATCCTACACTCAGGCAAATTCTTATTATAATTTTTATAAGATGCATCTTATGAACCGCTTTTTAGAGTGTAAAATAATTTTTCATAAGAGTCTTATGAAATTCTTTCAATTTTCATACGATGTTCTTATGAAAAATAGAAGAAACGGCATTGTGTGAAAGTAATGAACACATTCGTTCATTTCAACAGTTTTTTCATCATCTAACAGAACGAAGCAATCGCCAGTACAAAGTTACTAGTTTTACTTCAAAGATAAATAATATTGTCATTTCTGGAATGGTAAGTCCGATTTGTTGTTTCTGATGTGAGCGACATATCAGCACAGATATTAGTAATTTGAAATACATTTTGGTTTACTTTTCAGCTATCTGATCTAACAAGGTCGAAGGTTGGGATGCGGCAAAAAAACTTTGATGGAAGTGTCTGTTGATGCACTGATGCACTGATGGTGACCATAAATGATTTGATTTCAAACAAATTTGGCAAACAATAAAGAGAATGTTTTCAGCATGAAATATCTAAAATTATTCTTATTAGAAAGTGATTTACTGTTTCCATAAGAACCTCTTATGAAAAGCAACAACCTCTCATTGCAATAGGCGTTCATCTTCAGAATTCATTCGCGTCATAAGACAATCTTATGAATTTCAATAATTTTTCTTATGGCGCCACTTCATAAGAGAATCTTATGGCATACATAATAGTATTTTTCTGAGTGTATTGTGTAATAGTGACAAATAGCTAACGCTTTTGTAGAAAGTAGTTATTTAAGGATTTGACGATTGAGTACGAATAAAGATTAACTCTATTCCACCACTGAAACCTGCGTTGTTACTTAGTATTCAACATAGCTTTTTCCCGATTTTGGTATTGCACCGGTGTTGTTGGCGTTGTTGTTGTTGGCAGTTAATTTAGAGGGTTCAGATTTTGGAATCAGTCTTAGATAAAAGATAAAATAACATTTCCCAACCATATTTTCATATTTTAACAACTATCAAAGCGGGTGTTGCTGTTGTTCTGTGTCATTGATTGCTTCAATAGGACAAATATCAACGGAATTCAAACAATGGGATCAAATTTCGATCATTCTAAGTTCCAAATTTCTTGTATTTAAAATTTCCAAAAAAAAATCAAAAATTCCACATTTTAGAAATTTGCACATGTGAATCAAAACATGCGTGAATCAATCGCTACTCTTCAAACAAAAAATTCAGAATTTTGACATTACAACTCAAAATATTTGACATGAAAAAAATATACATGATGGTTTCCGCATCAAAGAATAGCCTTTGCAGATTTTAATTTTCATCTTGCGGTAAACGGTTTAAGCATCATTCATAATTGTTGTTATGTTTAACGTAATCTACCCTAAATCAAATCATTTTGGAAACAGAATATTTCAGAATGTCTCTCCTCACGGTTACTTTTATCCAACCTAACTTTTATCAAACTTTTCTTTATTACTTTGTTTTATTCACAATTTTTAACACACAACTCGGTTATACAAATTCTAGTTTGTTTTCATTACTTTCATTATCTCTTTGTCTGCAGAATAACCATCTCTTCAATCAAATATCTCTACTTTTATTCTTTTTTTTCTGTTTCTCATCAATAAAGGGGTGCCTGTGTTAATGTAACTGTATCCATTTGTTTTGAAAGAATTCGCTTTGTCACTTGTGTTCATTTTGTGTTTTTTTTGTATTGTTTCATTTGTATTTTTCCTCTCCCACCTTCTCGATCCGTTATAACAGTTTTACACACACCAACATAATCAACACTGGTTAGATGCTCTGGGTTTTTGCTTTGTTTTGGTTTTTATGTTTTTGTTTCTTCATCGACACAGTTAAACACTCTCATACCACTGTCCATCGATTAACCTCGTTTTTTTTAATTTCTTCACTTGCTATCTTTGTTTAATGTTGTAATGTTCTTATTTGTTTTTTCTTCATTCGTTTGTGTAGTTTGTTTGTATGTTTGCGGGCGAAAAATGACTTTTTTTCGCCCGCTTGAGTCAGGTTTTTGCGCTCGTGTACATCTTTTGTTAGTTTTTTTTTTGTTTTCCATTTTTGTTTGCAAGGTAGATCGTTTGCTGTTTGCTTGTTTGTTTTTGTTTTTGTTATGTTGTTTCTAACGATTACTTCAAATGACAACCATCTTATCAGCAGCGCGTTTCGATCAAAGTAGGTACCTAATTGGTTTTTTTTTATTTTTGCCTGAATTTTTCTCTCTATGTCGACTTTGGTGAGTCGACATTAGATTTTCGAGGGTTTGCTAAAATGTCTTTGTAAATATTACAAAGACTTCTCTTACTAATAATATAAGACTATCTGTAGTTTATTTCTCTGTGGGAAGTAAATGGTCAGGAGGTATTCACATCGTGGCCTACCTTGATCGACAGCGGGTTTACGTTTGCGCTTCCTGTAGCAGAGTTTCTGCCTTTTAGCTTTGTCAATAACCTTTTCTTTTCCTTACTGTTTATTTGCTCACACCAAGTTTGGATTGAAAATTATTACATTTAAATGTATCTAAAACATCAGTCGAAGCAGATTTACCGAATTCACACGAGTTGAAGTACTTAGATAAGGTTTTAAGCTTTCAAAGATGGTTGTGTAGTTAAATTGCAAAGGAATTGATACGCTTAAAGGATTGGAAAACTTAAAACTAGTGCACACTGGTAATAAACATCGTTTAACAAACTCTTGATTAAACTGGTAAAAACTCAAATGAAAAGTCGGGTGGATTTTTTTTCCTCTAGAACTTCATCAGTTACTTTCCTGTTATAAATGGTTACAGTTTTGACTACAGTTTAAATCTCAAAATCTACACATTTAACGGCAGTATTTGTTGTTTCTTTTATCGTTTTGCATATGTCTCTGTGTGGTAATTCTCTATTATTTAGGTATGTCTTTGTAGTAGTAGTTTGTGAGTGTCTGTTTTTTTACGTGTGTTTGTCTCATCTATTTTCTGGAGGAAGCATATTTCTTTGTATGTGTTTTGTTTTGATACTAAACTGGAAACTTGGGGAGGTATGCATTTTCTTCTTATATGAGGAGTAATGGTATATATTAGGAGAATTGAGCTCCACTCAAACAACAAGTTTACAATCAGTTGTGGGAAAAGAAAGTGAAAACTTGTAGAAAAAAATACCGATGTGTTTAACTTTGTGGAATGTGAAACTTATAAGACATTTTACTATTGAGTTAAAAATTACGATCATTGAGTTGTTTGATGGCATTATAACAAATGATAAATAGAAATGGAACTAATAAATAAACATATATTAGGAGTGATTTGATCCATTTAAGACGGTAAACTCAAACAAACCCTAATTAATGTCACAACATATAATACATACAAAAATTTACATGAGTAGTAAGATTCAAATTGACAGAATCATATTTCTAAATGTGTTTGTGTGTGTTGTAAACATTCTCGTCATACTTGCATACTGTCATTCTACTTAAACTAAGGGCGCTGCATTAAACGTTTCTCATGTTGGGAAAAAAATCTTTCTTCCCACACATTTTTTCCGGTTGCTCTCTTAACTTCTAATAAACTGTAAACTTACTGCACTAGATAGCAATTTACATAACCTTTTTCTCACTTTCTGAAAGAGGATTAAAATGGGGGCGGGAAAGGAGGTGGAGTTCAAACCACCACCGATCGAACCGGCTAGCGGCTTCTTAGCTTAAACTATCTCATCAGTATCATTCTTACCAGCTACATACTAAATGTTTTGTAATTAATTCCTAAATCGAGATGTTCAGTGTTATTCCCCATCTTAAACTACCTTCCCTTCAACAACATGTCTAAGTTAACCCTAGTCATCTACTTAAACGGGGACCAAATAAAATGTTTCGGCAGCAAAGGTAGTAGTGAATTGGGATCGGCCTTAAACCCACGAAAGACCACCGCAATTGTCGGAATCTTCCCATCTGGAATGCTCCTGCGGTACCCAATTCTAGCGCAGATTGGCCAGCGTTTTCTTGATCCGGAGGGCGGTAAGACGGGCGGCCGGATTCTGGTACCAGCACTCTTTCATCACCTTCGAGATCGAGTGCAGCGTGTCGGAGGCGATCCACCGGTTCGGTATACTGGGCCGCTGCCGGTCCGTACAGACGACCTGGAAAAATAAAAGGAAGTTTATTAGTACATAATTTGTTTAGCTTTAAAAGCGTTTAGAATATTTTGTATAAGCATAGTAAGTGTTCTATAGGCTAAGCATAACTCTGTCGATTACTTGTTAGCAAAACTTGCATAATCTCTATGGAGCCACTGACTGAGTCATCTATTGATTTCATTGGCTTTTAAGACTTATACGGTAGAGATGAAAGATTTTACATTTGACTCTCTGGAGCCACCCTTTATGTTGTTTCACAATTCAAATGACTTCTATCATTCTTCTAGCTGTTTACTCGGTTCATAAGTTGCGAGAATCAATTCTATTATGTACAAGTTGTCATGGAACATTTATGCCGGAACTTACAAAAAGTCACAGTCTGTGCTATCAAAAATATAAAACAAAACGAATTACGAATGAGAATAATACATAGCTAAAATTTGAAAGGTATTTCAGGGTAACTACGTTTAGAACAAACTGCAAAGCATATTTTAAATGGGCCTTTCGATAACGTATCTAATAATAACAAGGAATTATGTAAGTTAAGACAAAAAAGGTGATGTTGTGCAAAAAAGGTCAATGTATCCCCAAGCAACCAAAAGTCGCGTTCTTACTTAAAGATGGAACTCCAAAGTTCACGTTTGGCTGAACAAATGTTTTACGGGAGCTTCAGGTGACTCATACGTAAAATTTACTCAAGAACTTCCATCGCCTTTTGAATGGTTAAAAAATCGATAACGGAACTTCTAAGCGCTTTCTAACGAACCTTTAAGATACTTTTTGGTGTCTTAAAGATCCTATTTGGGAATTCTAAGGGACAAATGATCTGGTCGAGAGTCTGGTAAGTTTCATTGCAACCTAGAGAGTAGCGAGTCAATTCTATAGGCGTAAGTAGCTTTTGTTATCAAAACCATATAATTAAAATCAATGAGATAGACCATGATAGACCGGCAACCTAGCAATCTGTCATCTGGTTAACAGAGCAATCCGGGAACCGCATTTTTTTTCGACGCGTATAAGTTTTTTGACATTCTCTTACAAACTGAATAGCATTCTTTTCAGCCACTTTAACGAACTTCTAGGTAACTTTAAGAACTAAAATTTTGGGCTGATTAGAATTCTCTTCAGACATAAACGAGAGCTGATTAGGCTTCTATGAAAGCTTTTTAAGGGAAATCTGGTTGCTTGGGTTGGTATCAGTGACAGTGCATTGCCAAAGGTGTTGGTCGTAGTGAAAATGGGAACTTGGAGAGAAAATGTTCGATGGTGAATAGAAGTGGGATCGAAAAATCAATGAGCTTCCTCATAATTATACATTTTGGATCCTTCCATTTCTTGTCTGCAATCTGGGGAAAATACGTGTTCAGGGATATCGGGTATGAATATGAAATCAACTGTGGTAATAAGGAACATTCGAAGATGCAACTGAATCTTACACACACTTCGCGTATTTAAAAGATCTTTATGATTAATCATAATAGTTTTTATAACTAGAAAAAGCCTTAACGGTAAGCAGAGGTCTAAATTAAGTACCTGTGGTTGCTCTACATTAGTTTGACAAAAGAAGTCCTACTGATGCGGAACTTTTTTCAGCAATGCAGGATGGAAAAATATGCATAGTTATCGTGCATGGTGTGTGCGTATATGGGTGTTAGTTTCCGGATTGCTGCGATTGTAAGTTTTTTTGGGGTGTATTAGAGCAAACGCCACAGTGAGGGAACTAGCCCGCTGCAAAAAACGACTTCTTGTTCCCATATGATTTTTCGATGCCTTTTGAGTCACCAAGCATCAGTGTAAATTTAAGATGATTCGGTTGGTTCCTGAGTTAACGCAAAGCGTTCCAATTTTGTATGGAAATATGTATGGAAGAAGAAATTTTTGCACAATACATTATCCAGAAAATTCAAATAAGCTTGAAATGAAGTTGGCCTTTGATTATTTATTTTGACTATTCTTAAGCCTCATTTGTTTGCTTACATGACGAGCAGCTTAGCATTTCATGAAAAAAGTTATAACCATTACAAAATAAAAAATCTGAATCTTTTGAAAAGTTTTTTAAAAATAGCAGACTATGCTTGCTAAAGCGTCTTGTTATTTAATAATTTGATATCTCGTTTTTTTCGCTTGACGCGAGTGCATTTCACTGAGAAGCATAACTCAAACGTGATATATTTTATAAAGAAACTTTATTCTACAGAATTGTGAACAGTGCTTTCGATAACTCAAAGATACTAAATTTGAAGAATTTGGTCCAGTCATTTCTGAGGTTGAAGATACCAAATTTTGGTGTTTTCGGGCTCAGATTTCTTCGCGATCCTTAATGTTTTACGATAACCCTTTTTTGTAATAAGCAAAGCTCCATGTCATTTGCTATAACTTTATATTTTAGGCAAAAACAAATCTTAGAAAGGACGTGTTTAAAAACAGAAATTCAACACGACTTTTTAAATACCCGATATTGAAAAAGGTACTTCACTAAACCTTTGTCATTTTAAAATTCTCCCAATTTTTTCATAGTACTTCTTGGCGAACATCCGTTCTTACAACTTTCTTGTTAAAACCGATGGTACTATGTATTCGTCTTCACTTCCATTCTTAAGTCTTCTAGAGCTTACCACAGTGATAACTAAGAGTGTGAAAAATATATATTTACAGAAATCACCGTTTTCCAAGCGTTGGACGTTGAATCGCTAATGTTTTTTTTTTCTTTCTGTATTGGATCATTGCATTGAGATGTTGAGCAAGGTTGTCGAAATCACTGTACAATGTCCAATTTCAAATATTTTTAAGCAACTTTCTTCAAAACTGCATCCTTGATTCTAGAATTTTTATTTAATTTAGATATCATTGGGATAGGATTTCTTAAGCTATAATATGGCTTTGGCAATGTGGAATGCGAATTATAAGTGAAATAACTCAATTTATATAATGTTTGTTATAAATTTTTTAAATGAAGAGTTAATCACCGTAAATTTTATTTTGTGAAATTATTTAATCGGCTATATCGGTGGAATTTATATTCTTCGAGAAAGAATATTTAAGAATTGAAAGATTATAGACGGATAGAAGATTAGAATAAGAGTTTGTTATAAATTTCTTTCAATTTTCTGTAAAAGCATCACAGATAGTTGTCAATGACCTTTTTGCTCGAATCACAAAATTTCAGATATCTATTGTTTTTATCTACTTCTCTATTTGTGATAAATTTAGTCGACAACTTTGATGCTGGTTGATAGTCATGTTGATAAAAAATCTAAAATCGTTCACACAGGCTTTGTTATTGAACTTTCGTTATTTTCGTCAATGTTCAGAAAATAAAAAATAATATTTCACAAGGTTTTGGTTGATTCTTTTTTAATGCATTTGTCGAATTTGATAGAGTTATTTAAAAAAAGTTTTTTGCTGAGCATATTTTTATCATACATCTTTATTTTTGCTTGAGACGAAAATAATGACTTCGACTTCGATTGGCTTCGAAATTCGATTTCGATTTTCGGCTGCTCTTCCGACTCATTTTAATGGACTTTGCTTTTCAAGGGAATGGGAGTTAAATAATTAGAAATTTCTATTTTCTATTTTGTTTATTTATAGAGGATTTTAACCAACTTGGTAATTCGTCCTGTTAAATAATTACGAATAAATGTATCCTGAAGAAACAAAATATGATTTTTCTATGGAAACATTCGTCCAAAACTCTATAATTCGCATTTTCAGGTTCATGCCTGAAATATTGTACCTCGCGTAACTTGTGATCCCATCGATGGAACTTTCCAAAAACTTAAGACATGCTAACTTTATGTTTCAACAATCACTCTAAAAAATTTCAATAAAAAAAAGTTGCGTTATATTCGAGATATTACAGTCTGAATGGTAAAAGTCCAAAAAGACCGATTTTCGTAGAATAACTGTATCTCAGGCAACGCATACTATAGAAAGCTTAAATTTTGTGATAAAACAGTTTGACCTATCTTTCGTAAAAAATTTGATCAAAAAATATCATCAAGGTAAAAAGTTATGGAAGTTCATAGTCGAAGTGACAGTTCACGTGCTTCTAATTTCTATAAAATTATGAACGGTACTGAAGCTTGCAAAACGAGAAATTTGTTAGTAAACTTTGATAGTTTTATATGCTTGAAAATGTCTGCCATCTTTCCCCTTTCGGCTGCTGTATAAAACTCTTTTGTTCCGGAAGCTGTCTGAAGTCTGCCTTGGCGTAGGTTTCGTCGTCAATTACCACGCAATCAAACTTTATCATCGATGTCGAAAACAGCTTCCGAGAGCTTGTTTTTGCCGTAAGGTTTTGCATTTCATTGCGATTAGCAGTCACTACCTTCTTATAAGTCGATAGTTTGGATCGTTTTTAAGCTTCAATCACGGTTGTACACGATTTTCCCAACTTACTGGTGACATCTCGAACCGCGAGATTGGAGTTTAGCTTAAAAGTTTGTCACTGCGGCTCCCGGATTTCGATATCCCTTAGATCCTGGCTTTCTAGTTGTCGAAATACGTTCCCCGAACACTTTTATTACTTTGGGATTCATAGGTCCTCTTGCGTGGACGCCATTTTGAAAACTAAAGACCTAATGTCAAAAGCTAAAAAGAAACATCATTCTACACACACACACCTAAAAAATGAGGGGTGTTCAGGTTATTTATATGAATGAATTTAAAAAAAATATGGCGAATTTAACACTAAACGTACCGGAGGCGGTCAAATGACGGTTTTTGAACTTTAAACGATGATTACGCCTTATATAATTGTTTTTTCGCAAATTTAACGACAGGACTATTTTTGTTTTTGAAATGCAAGTATTTTTGCGTTTTTAAATTTTTTTAAGTGTTACGGTTTTCGAATAACGTATGTGGTATACCTATTCATACCGCGAGCGGTCAAATGACGGCAAACACCGTTTTCGCTAAAACTCCCTTGTTTCTCAACCGATTTCTACCAAATTTATAGTTTTGAAAAGCTTATAATTCAACTCAAATATGTTTCTCAGACAATTTTCAGCTACAATCAATAACTTTAAAGTTATTTACAGTACAAGAAAAATTTTATGAAAAAACATGCTTCAGGAAAAAGGTCGTAAATCAGTTATTAAGAGCTCGAAAAAAATTTCACTTAGTGCCTGAGAAAGCTGAAGTTGGAAGCTATATGTTGCACATATGGAAAAAAAATTTAAAAATTTTCTAAAATCATGGCCACAAAAATGTAAAAAAGTTGTGCAAAACACGTACTTTTCAATCAATCAACCGCCAAAGCTGTTCCTGTTACAGTAGAAAATTTTGTAATAGTGAATTGAAAAGTAGACGTAATTTGTCACATTTTGGCATCTTTAGATTTTTGAAATACGAAGTACATAAGTTATGACGACTTTTCAAAGGTAGCTGTTTTTCGAACTTTTTATCAATTTGGATTTTCTAAGACAATTCCTACACCTAAGCTCAGCTTTGCACTGGATTTTGAGTACGTTAACGTAAGGTTTAGGCAATAAAACTATATGCAAAAAAAAAGCAAATTTCATACCGGTTCTAGTGGTGTAACTGCATTGGCGGTGCAATGCTTGGCAAAAATATGATAAATAAAACAGTGAACTAGTATCTGAATTTTGAGAAGTAAGCACAAATTCTTGCTTGGCAGACGGGCGCATTGGGTGGTAATATCTCAAAGCTATTTTGCACACGAAGACGGGTGAAAGGAAACGAAAAAAACAAACAGGCATTGGCTCAAATTTTCTAGTTTTACTTTTAGAAATATATTTATTATATTTTTGTAAAGCATTGCACCGCCAATGCAGTTACATCACTAGAACCGGCATGAAATTTGCTTTCTTTTGCACATAGTTTTATTGCCTAAACTATACGTAACGTACTCAAAATCCAGTGCAAAGCTGAATTTGGGTGTAGGGATTGTCTCAGAAAATCCAGATTCATAAAAAGTTCGCAAAACAATTACCTTTGAAAAGCCGTCAAAAATTATGTATTTCGTATTTTAAAAATCTAAAGATGCCAAAATGTGACAAATTACGTCTACTTTTCAATTCACTTTTTCAAAATTTTCTACTGTAACAGGAACAGCTTTGGCAGTTGATTGATTGAAAAGTACGGGTTTTACACAACTTTTTTACATTTTTTGTGGCCATGATCTTAGAAAATTTTTAAAAAAAATTTCCATACGTGCAATTTATAGCTTCCAACTTCAGCTTTCTCAGGCACTAAGTGAAATTTTTTTCGAGCTCTTAATAACTGATTTACAACCTTTGTCCTGAAGCATGTTTTTTCATAAAATTTTTCTTGTACTGTAAATAACTTTAAAGTTATTGATTGTAGCTGAAAATTGTCTGAGAAACATATTTGAGTCGAATTATAAGCTTTTCAAAACTATAATTTGGTAGAAATCGGTTGAGAAACAAGGGAGTTTTAGCGAAAACGGTGTTTGCCGTCATTTGACCGCTCGCGGTATGAATAGGTATATACAAAGTGTCGGTATGTTTAGTGTTAAGTTAACCACTTTTTAAACCAAACATCTTTCATATCAGGAAGGTAAAAAATGCCCAAACCATATTAAATTTCATTATACAAATGGAACTGAAATTTAGCCCAAAGTATGAATATGCGCATTTAGCCCTCCTGGTTTCAGAAATGACTATATTGACTACTTTTATTAAAAGTATAAGAGATTTCAACATAAAAATTTATCCAATGCATAGAAAACAGATGTCTGCTCATGTGCATATAGTTTTCAGACACCTCTCTATTGGAATATTGTAGAAAATAAGTATTCTCCTAAGTATGCACATTTATGAACACTTCTCCCAACACAAAGGTTTCGTAATTCAAGCCCGATAATGTATTTTTAGATTAGAGTTTTAAGCAATAGATCCTACATTTTACTCTCTGGAGCCACTACATAAAATTAAAAAGATTAGAGTCCCTTATTAAGTTTTATCTCAAGTTTATGCAGTTTATGTTGGACAGAAAACGAGTTATGAATCAAAAAGTTCAGGTTTTCTTTACAAGTCTATTGAAAAGCCCAGCAGATAAACTATTATTCTACATCGAATTCAAGAATCAAAAGTTTTTTATCCGTTTTTCATTGTAATTACTGGCGGAAAGATAAAAATCAGCTATGTTTCTGTTGATAGTGCCAACTTCGGATTAATGAAATGCTTTTTTCCGGAATTTTTAATCGTGTATTTCAGGAACGATTAAAATTCTCCTGAAATAATTGTTCAAGGTTAGCACATAAATCGCGAATAATAATAAGAAAGAACTTACGTTTAGTGTACATTCAAATCCTTTTTCCCTGTACTATTCTCATCGGTTTCAAATATAATCGGTTCCTATATGGATATAAACTTAGTTACGTGAGGTTCATTTTAATTTCCACATGGTTGCTCACCGTTTGTTGCTGCACCAAGTGCAACCAAATGCAACTCCTAACCTTCACTTAAGAAACCTTCGATAATCTGCGCTCTGTTCGGGTATAATTACTATTAGAGGCAATTCGCGAATATTACTTTAATGTACTAACCTTTTTATAACTTAGAACTTTCGAATAAACTATATACTTAATATTCAACTCGGAACTTTTCTGATTTCGCAAATCACGCTATCACTTAAGACGCCAGCTTAGAAAAATCACCCTCGTTTTCCGCCTATCACTTGACAAGTCCGATGACGTTTTCCCTCGTACAATTGTGTTGGTGTTTACGATCGGACGTTTCTGATCGAGGGATTCGACACGGCGCCGATAACAGTCCCCCCGGTAGTGCGGACACATTCCTCCTGGGACGCACTAGGTTGAACGCCAACGTCGAGAACCGCGATCTTAACAGCAGGACGCTCATAAATACCATGCGCCGTCTGGACGACTGCCCATCTCACTTGTCCATCTTTGGCATGGCTTGTTCCGATGACTCTGCCCTTAGGCCACGTATTCCGGGGCGAGTTGGGATCAGCAATCACGACGACATCTCCTACGGAAATCGGACGAGCTAGATTGAACCACTTGGACCGCCGTGTAAGACACGGAAGATAGTCGTTGAGCCAGTGTCTCCAGAAAATGTTCGCGATCAACTGAGAGGTGTGCCAGGATTTCTTCAACGCCTTAGAACTATCGTCAAAGAGGGCCAACGGTTTCAGGCCATCCGACGATCCCAGAATGAAATGATTCGGCGTTAGAACAGGTGAATCCTCGTCGTCCAATGCAACAAAGGTGAGAGGCCTGGAGTTGACTGTCCCTTCAATTTCGGTCAATGCGCACCGGAGTACTTCATCAGATGGCAGTCTAGTCAACGTCATGTTTTGCAGGTTCTTTTTCACACTTTGTATGAGCCTCTCCCACGACCCACCCATGTGCGGAGAAGTTGGCGGATTGAACTCCCATCTGGTATCTGGAGATACGATTGCTGCTATCAATTTGTTTTGATTCATCTTATCCAGTTCTATGGACAATTCTTTCGAAGCTCCTATAAAATTCGTTCCACGATCACTGTAAATGGCTGCAGGAACACCTCGTCGAACCATGAACACTCTTAGGGCCATTATACAGGAATCTGTTGTAAGGGAATGCGCCAGCTCGATGTAGATTGCTCGGGTTGTTAGACAGGTGACTAAGACGCCCCATCTTTTCTCTGACCGACGACCTACAGAAACTGGTATCGGACCGAAATAGTCCACACCCACGTACGTGAAAGGTCGACAAAATGCAGCCAACCTCGAAGCAGGAAGATCGGCCATTGCTGGTGGTTGTGGTTTAGCGTTTGCGATTTTACATTGTTGGCAATCTCCTCTCATTCTACGGAAGAAAGCTCTCAATTTTGGGATATAATAACGTAAACGTAGACGGTTGATTGCGGTTTCATGATTGCGATGTAGCAGATTTCGATGGTAATGTTGTGCGATTAGTTTGGTAAGATGGTGCGTGGGTGGCAAAACTATTGGGTTTTTAGATTTTAGGTCAGTAAATTGGCAATTTTTAGCGCGATTATGAATGCGCATAACTTGATGTTCGTCTAGAAACGGTGATACGCGAAAAAGTGAACTGCGTTTAGGTAAGGAGGTATTCGATGGTTTCTGTAGAAGGGAATATTCTTCGGGGTAGGCATAGCTTTGAACTTGACGATACAAAAGGTTTTGTGCTGCAATAAGCTCATCTTGACTTAGTGGTAATAAAATGCATGGTCTCTGCGACTCTCTTTTGATCTTCAAGAAAACGATGAACTTTTTAACGGCCCTCAAGAACATTGCAGTCAATCGGTACAGTTTGACCCATTTGGAGAAGTTTTCAACTTCAACGATCGGCTGGCAGGTAGCGTAGTGCAGCATCAATCTCGGTCGTAGTTCTTCTTCGGTAGCCCCTAGAGTCGATGGAATTTTAGGCCACTTTTGCTTTTGCTGGTAGATAAATGGTGGACCTTTGAACCATCGGCTGTTCTCGGAGATATCAGGAACACCTCTCCATTTCGTACCGTCGTCAGAAACATTATCCTTGGTTGGTACCCAATTCCATTCACTAATGTCAGTCAGCTCTAATATTTCACTCACGCGCGTGCCGACAAACTGGCTGTAGCGACGATGATCGGATTTAAGCCAGCATAATAGATTTCTAGAGTCGGTCCAGTAAAAACGATGGGAGATGTGGATCGATAAAGACTTGATGACACTCGAAGCGAATCTTGCCCCAAGAACTCCCGCTTGCAGCTCAGACCTAGGAATGGTCAAAAATTTCAGTGGTGAAACACGCGTTTTAGTTCCAACTAGCGAGCACTCTATGTGTACACCCTCTTCGAATCTCAAGAATACAGCTGCAGCGAATCCACTCTCGCTGGCATCTACAAACGTATGGAGCTGCACTTCTGTTGCACTCGAGGCGGAGGTCAATGCCCGAAAACAGCGAGGAATGCGAATATCTTCTAGGTTGGGTAACACTTTTAACCATTGCAACCATTTCCTGAAAAGATCGTTATCTATAGCTTCGTCCCAAGCTGTGCCAGCTCGCCAAATCTCTTGGAGGATCACTTTCAAATACATGAGGACATGCCCGATTAATCCGAGAGGGTCGAATATCATCATCAGAGTTCTTAACACTTCTCTCTTCGTTGGTATACGTTTCCCTAACAGAAGTTCAGGATCGTGGCGTGAGGAGAGCTTAAATCTGAACATATCGGATGCGGTGTCCCAATACATCCCCAATATTTTCTCGGTGGCTAGTTCTGAACAAATATTCAAGTTTTTCTCGGAGTTCATTTGACCAGACAAGGCGTTCAGAAATCTTTGGGAGTTGGAAATCCAGTTTCTAATTTCGAACCCTCCTGATCGGTGAATTTCATGAACTTCTTTCGCTACTCGTATTGCATCTTCTTCATTCTCTACGCTGACTAAAGCATCATCTACGTAGTGCTTGTTTATAATTACATCGACTGCTTCTGGAAACCGATCACTAAATTTTCGGGCATGGGTGTTTTTTATAAATTGGGCACAACTCGGCGAACAGCTAGCCCCAAAGGTCATCACCTGCATTACGAAGACACTAGGCTCAGGTGCTGAAGGATCATCCTTCCAAAAAAATCTCTGACATTGCTGGTCAGTTTCGTTGATCATCACTTGGTGATACATCTCACGGATGTCACCTGAGAATGCCACCCGGAATTCGCGGAATTTCATTAGGACTGATAGGAGCGAGCATAACTGGTCGGGACCTTTTAATAAAACGGAATTCAACGATACATTATGGGCCTTCGCCGCAGCATCCCAAACAATTCTGACTTTGCTTGGTTTGTTCGGGTTTACCACCGGGAAGATCGGAAGATACCAAACCCGTGGGAAGCAGGATTCAAGTTCAGATTTAGTTAACTTGCGAATATAGTTCTTTTCTAAGTAATCCTCTATTTTCTCCTTCAGTATCCGAGCGAGCGATTGGTCTTTTGACAAACGTTTCTCTAAACATTCCCATCTACGAAGTGCCATCACCTTACTGTCTGGTAGCCTAACATTTTCGTACTTCCACAAGAGACAAACTTCATACCTTTCAGGTAGTCGAAGGGTTTTCGTTTGGAGTAGATGAAGTGCCCTCTGATCGTCTGTTGAAAGCATAGCTTCTCGTTGCACCACTCCCATGCTGTCCAGAGAAAAATAATTCTTCATCGCCTTATGAAGTTCAGCATCATCTATGCATTCGCATTGCGGGAGGTAGTGAACGTTAGCATAAACACTAGCTGGTCTGCGCTCCACACAACTTCCAAAAACTAGCCACCCTAACCTGGATTTTGCAGCGATCGGTTGATTGATACTGCCTTCGCGTAGCTTGAGTGTATTTCCCAAATGAGCATGATCTAACCCAATGAGAATACGCGGAACGGCGTCGTGATACGATTGAATTGGCAGCCCTTTCAGGTAAGGATACCTTACTGTTAGCTCCTCGACAACTAAAGACTGATGTGGCAAATTCAACTCTTGAACTGTACGAACTCCATTCAAAGCATGTAAAGCACCTCCTACACCAGAAATACAAAGGTTTACAACTCTCGAATTTTCCTCATAGCGTCGGGTATCTCCTGTCCATTTCAGGCAAAGTGCCTTTCGCGCACCTTCCAGCTGCAACTGCTCAGCCAAGTCTTCATCTATTAGCGATAGCTCTGAACCGTCATCTAGAAGTGCATACGTATGGACGACCGTACTTGTTCCATGAAGCGTGACAGGTACAACCCTGAACAAAACCTCGTTCGATTGATTCCGGTGTATGTTGCAGTTTGTTTCGTCGTAGTTCTGTGGAGCCGGCGCCGGTGCTGCTGGTGGTGTTAACGACTTATGCATCAATGGATGGTGCTTTAAGTCGCACCCATTTACGCCGCATACTGACTGTGACCTACAATATCCGGTGTGACGTCGAAGACATTTTTTGCACAAGTGCAGTTCTCGGATAACTGCCCACTTAGAATCATAATCTAGTCCGCTGAATCTCTGGCACTTGGCAATGGAAGCGCACGAACCCTTACATACGCTGCATTCCTTAGTCTTGAGCGGCTTAACCATTTGAGAACTATGCTGTTGGGAATTGAACGAAGAACTTGAAGGTAATGCACTGTGGTACTCTAAGCTAGCATGAACATTCACATGCTTATCATTCTTCCTAGTTTTTCGAATTGGTGGGGAAGATTTCAGAACCCAACTAGCATCTTCAGCCATAGAATAGAGCCAAGAGCTTAAATCAGACAGTGTTTGAGACTTCGATTCACGGGCATGTTTAGCCCATTGCATCGCTAGAATTGTGGGTAATTTATTAATAAGTTCGTTGCGTAAGGATACATTATGCATAAAACCATCTACCTCACATGCCTCTATTGTAGCGCGCAAATTCTCTACCGATAGAGCAAAATCAACTAATGTTTCCAGCCGATCCATATCGGGGGGAGGAAGACTTCTAATTTTGAAAGTTATCGCTTGTACAATCGACTCCGGCTGACCGAAAACCATTTTTAGTGTAGCCAATACTCCGCCAACATTCGAGGGATGTAACAGGCGAGAGCGCACTGCTTGAAGCGCTCTTCCTTTTAAGCATTTTCTCAAACGGAGCATATTCTCCTCATTTGAGAATCCGCACATTGCGGTCGATGAAATAAAGGTGCCGTAAAATAACGGCCAGTCTTCTGGGTCACCACTGAACTCCTGTAAGTCCCTGGACACCGCCTGCCGGGCCGCTAGTTGGCTTCGGTTCAACACGAAAGATTCCAAATCGTTGTGCTGCTCAGGAAGTACGCACCCACCAGCCAATCTTCGGTTATTCGGCGTAGATTTCTGCTCGGGAAGGAAATGCCGACCGCTGGTATCGTTTCCAACAGGCTGCCGACATTGATTGTTGCTCACCATCTGCCCATTCACAAACGGCGTCAAAGATAGTGAATTCAAAACACTTGGGATACCAGTTCCCATTCGCGAGTTTTGTTTTCTTGGATTTCCGCTTTGCATAACGAAAGATTTTTCTGAAGAAGGATTTCCTGGTTCAACGCATTGTTCGACGCCATCGATCCAGTCCCTGATGCGCTGCCTACTATTCCCCGATTCGGATATTTCGCTTCCTACTATGCTACCATTATCATCACCGTTTATGCCGAGCAGTTCATATTTCTTCAGAAGAAATTCGCTAGCCAACTTCTCTTGTAGTTCTAACCTTTTCATCGCGAATTCCTCCTTCAACTTGGCTTCTTCTTTTAACCTTTTCAATAGAACCCTCTGGTCGTGGTTCTTACCAATACTGACTGGAACATCTATGATGCTACCCACGCTAGAATTACCTTTTTGTTGAATCTTTTCCTTTGCTAGACATTTCTCGCAAATCCATGGCCGGTTACTAACCCCCTGGGTTTCACCCACGCAGATAAAGTGGTGCCATAGATTGCACGAATCGCACATAACCATATCGTTATTGTCGGGCCACTTGCAGAGAGCACAGCTGAAAGTGGGTGCTTTCTTGCCCTTGGGCTTGGCACCCGTTTTCTTCTTCTGATCCTTGGCCGAACGATCATCAATCAGCCCGACAATTGTGTTTTCCGATGACTGCTTCCCATCATCATGTGAGGTTAGGATTTCCACTGCAGGTACAAACGCATCATCATTGCCATCAACATCTTTCTGCACCGAACGTGATGACTTCTTGGAACCGGGTCCAGGCATTTCCACCGATTAAACGAGAATTTTAAAATGTTGATAGTGCCAACTTCGGATTAATGAAATGCTTTTTTCCGGAATTTTTAATCGTGTATTTCAGGAACGATTAAAATTCTCCTGAAATAATTGTTCAAGGTTAGCACATAAATCGCGAATAATAATAAGAAAGAACTTACGTTTAGTGTACATTCAAATCCTTTTTCCCTGTACTATTCTCATCGGTTTCAAATATAATCGGTTCCTATATGGATATAAACTTAGTTACGTGAGGTTCATTTTAATTTCCACATGGTTGCTCACCGTTTGTTGCTGCACCAAGTGCAACCAAATGCAACTCCTAACCTTCACTTAAGAAACCTTCGATAATCTGCGCTCTGTTCGGGTATAATTACTATTAGAGGCAATTCGCGAATATTACTTTAATGTACTAACCTTTTTATAACTTAGAACTTTCGAATAAACTATATACTTAATATTCAACTCGGAACTTTTCTGATTTCGCAAATCACGCTATCACTTAAGACGCCAGCTTAGAAAAATCACCCTCGTTTTCCGCCTATCACTTGACAAGTCCGATGACGTTTTCCCTCGTACAATTGTGTTGGTGTTTACGATCGGACGTTTCTGATCGAGGGATTCGACACGGCGCCGATAACAGTTTCAATTAAATTTTACTTACCTTTCTCATCTCCTCGATAGTCGGATCCGGCTGCACCACATCGTAGAAAGGCAACTGGTACTCATCGTAGATTCCGCCGACGTTGCAGCGCCGCGCAATCTCCCACAGCACCAGCCCAAAGGCGTACACGTCGGCCCGCTTGAACGAATCGAACTGATTGACGTTGATCGTCTCGTCCAGCACTTCCGGTGCCATGTAACGCTTGGTGCCGACCCGGTGCGTGGACGGAATGTCCACCGTATCAGTGGCCACGTTGTGTCGCACCGCCAGCCCCAGATCCCCAATGCAGCAGGTCAGATTCGACTTCACCAGGATGTTCTTCGATTTCAGATCTCGATGGGCGATGGCCGGCTTTCCGCGCGTTCCCACGATGTCCATGTGCAGGTGGGACAATCCGGTGGCAATCGAATAGGCCATTTCGACCATCGTTTTGCTGTCGATGCAACGGGCGGTCAGGAAATCAAACAACGAACCATTTTCGTGGTAATCCGTCACCAGCCACAGCTGAGTCCATGTGCCATTATCTGAGTGGACGGGAAATAAAGAAAATAAATTAAACGGAAATGACCTTAGTTACTACCTTGTACATGTTTATCCCAAAACACAACCCACTCACCTTTGTTGTCGGCAGCGATGAAGCCAAGAATGTTCTCGTGCCGCAGCATGATGGTCTGGTAGATTTCCGCCTCCCGGAACCAGGAACACTCCTCGCGGCTGCTGAAGATTTTGACGGCGACATTCTCGCCGCGCCACTTGCCCCGCCAAACCTCGCCGAAGCGGCCCTTGCCGATGACCTCGACCAGCTGGATCTGACGGGCAATCGATCGCTGGACCAGCAGCGGCAAACCGGCTGCAATTATGGCGTATTAAAGGGAAAATAGAAATAAGGAAAAGACACAAAATTAATAACGGAATGCGGCGCGATTAATCAATTTCCGGAAAGGATGATGGTTTCTTTTTTTCGTTGCCGATAAAATTGAATTGATCGAAATGAACGAAATCAATCAATTAGGTTTCTTTTGGGGAAAACTTTTATAACATTTGTAACTTTTTACAGAAGAAGAAAAACCCAACAATTTTGCTTGATTTGTTATAAGGCCGGAACAAATTTCAAATCCTTCTTTTGTCACTCGGAGTTGGAACATCGCGAGGGGGGGGGGGGGGGGGGGGGTCAATAAAAAATAATGCGAAAAACAAATAAATGGGAAGAAATTGCACGGAAGCTTGTATTCAACAAAATATTACATACTGTATCGTTGCAAAAAACTTGTAAATCAAGTAATTTTTGACCGAATAATTCAATTAAATCAAGAAAACAAAAGGTGAAATAACATGCATCTTCTTAAATTTGTTTTTTGGTCTTTTAATCTTTCAGATATTGGAATTTTCAATCGAAATTTACATAAACTACTTCAAACTTTATTTATTCCCCCCTTCGGGTTTTTTGAAATTTCGAAGGGGGGGGGGGGGGGTGAAAAAAGAAGAAATTGATATTTGTTCCAGCCTAATTGGATTTTGGTACTATAATATAAGTATCAAATAGTCCTATAGAGTCAAGTTTTTTTTTGATAATTACACTAGTTTACAGCATTTTTGAACTCAGTAAACTGAAGGTCATTTCTTATGTGAAATCGGGCGCTGAATCCGAAAATGAATTCAAAAAAATCTCAGTAGAACCGTTTTTCAGTTATGCTCCAAATATGAAATTTCGGAAAAATTAAAAAAGTTCTTGTACTTAGATTTAAATATCTCGGACGGCATAACAGTAGTTTCAAATCCCTCTTTTGCATATTGATGGTGAATAAATTTTCTATCGATCATGTAAACACTGTTTTTGCGTTTGACCAACAGTATTGTTGATATGAGTGACTTTATGAGAAAAAAAATTATAAAAAATGCCTTTTTTAGAGAAAATTTTGTTTCAATGAAAGTTGTAGACTCGATGGTAACATTTAAAAAATCTTTTTTTCTTTTGCTCTTAAATATCAATTTAAAACAAATATTTCAAGTGGTTGTTTATCAAAATCGGTTGAAAATTGAAGAAGTTATGGCTACTTTACCATAACTGTAATTTTTGCAGTTTTTAATAATTTAACGAACCGCAGTACACTTATCATAGTATAGGAAGAATGAAACATGATAAATCTCACTCGCTCCAAGTCAAAATTATTTATTAGCTTACCAGAAGGTCATATATCAAAATTCAGGAAGATCTCATCTTTGGGAGGGGTTGCTTGAGTCTCAAACGTGAATAAAATTTTAAGGTATTTTGCCCGGGAGGAACGAAAAATACTGGTTTTTCATCAATAACTTTTTTCATCACTGTCCGATTGTTTTTTATGGTTGATTATCTTAAAGCCTAAATAGAGACAAATATTTCACCCGAAGACTGCAACACGATTGGACATTAAAATGTTGGTCAGTTAATCAAGTTAACGATTTTTTTTAATTTTGTAAACTAGTGTTATTGTGAACATTATTGTTGTGCAGTATTTATCAAACAACTAGAATTTATTTCTAAAAATAGTTTGATTCCGATCAAGGTAATCACACAACAGGGTGTGTCGAATTGCAACTTTTCTCGAATTTCAAAAGTCCTGTAGGCTAGAAAATTTCGTTTTTGGTCAAAATGAACGACAGAATTTTTTTGCAGATTTTTTAAATAAGATTTAGGTACCCAGGTTTTGATTTGATATTTCTTAACTAGGGGTGAACGACACTATTGTTAAAATCCCGGAAATAAAAAAATTTAAAAAAAAATTGTATGGAAAAACGTGAAAATTTGTTTGGAGAATATCACTTTTTTTCCTTGAATATTCTCACGCAATGCAAATGAACTTCCAATATATGGAGCTTTCCGAAAATTCTGGCAACAACGTTGCCGAAAATGGCAAAGCAGTAGAAGTAGCGAGAAAATAGTTCTGACGGCACATACATAACATCTTTTTTTTCACTAAAATTCACACGGAAAATCTGTCATTGTTGCTAGTTTATACTTACAGATTATCTGTCCAATTTTCCGAAATATTATTTTTACAAGAAAGTTATTGATTTTAGAGCATCGAAACGTTCTGATGAAATCATCCACATTAGGTTCTCTATGATTTGCCGAAAAAATAGAGTTCACAGAAATTTAAGTTACCGTGATTTTGCAAAAATTATACTTACATCAAATAGAACTGTCTTTTTTCTCCACATAAGAGTTAACCTTGTCTCAAATTTCCGACACTATCATAACCACCAGCGAATAACGGAAATGGGCAAGAGAGCGCGATATCAACCTATGCCGCAGAACGGCAATCTAGTGATAAGAATCCTACCCTTCCCTTCAAAGCCCTTCCATCATCTTCTAATCCTTTCCAACCCCCTAGTTTTAAATTTTAAATAAGAATTATCAACCTCTCCCTCTCAGTAGGGAATGGGGATACATGATCCTTTTTTTTAATTTTCATCATATCTTTTTGGAAAAATTTCATAGGTCATCGTCTTATGCATTTTCTGACAGCGTGTAATTTCAAGTTTCTATGCTCAAAAAATTGAAACGATACTTGATCCCGTTGATGAATTAGAAGCATTCTAGTGGGACAATAAAAATAGTGATATTTTTAAAGTTTAGGGAGACTTAATCTTTTATCAATGGAGACTTTATACTTTATTAAAGGGGACTTGATCCTTTCATCAGGTTGCCCCAAGCTTTAGCCAAAATCATGCAAAATCTAAAATTAACAGTTCTTTTGACTATTTTGGCCATATAAGTTTTCATTTCACAGTTTATAATTGTCAGTCAAAAAGAATTCCAAAAGTTTGTCTACTACCCTTTTTATTGAATACTTTAAGGCGATTTTTTTTTTTAATTTTCAGTCATTGGATAAATATAAATAATTTCGTGCCTAGCAATGATCAGCATACATTCAGAAAAAAAAATTATCTATTTGGACTCGAGGGATGAAGTGAACCCATAACTTACATTCTGGAAAACTTTTTCTTAAGAAAAAAATGAGAGTTTACTATTGCTTTGAAAATATTGCATTAAGAAGTTCATATTATACTTAATCGATTAACATATTTAAATATTTATTTAAAGATTCCTGTGGGAAACATTTTAAAATGATAATAAATTATCTTAAAGTCCCATTTTGTTAGATTTTTCAAACAAAGTGCAATAAATTAAAAAAAATGGCAATTTTTTCTAGAACATTTGATCTATGTAAGAAATTCCAGTTTAGAGATAAAGCTATCATCACTCTCCCCTTTTTTAAGAATTCTTAATAAACTGATTACAATCACATAGAGCCTCGTCAAATTTTTGGAACCTCTATAAATTGAGTTTGGAAATCAATTTTATATTTTTTTTCCTCAGTAAGGAGCATGAATGAATAAAAATTTAATGTTAAATGTTTTTAAAACAACAAATTAGCATCCCCACTGTGGTGATTTCAATTTAAATATGTTTTGTAACATGTAAAAATAAAGATTTTAAATGACTTTCCACCCCTGAAAATTATCAATACCCTATGAGGGCGGTAGAGACCTCTTTGAAAATCACTGGAGTAACTATTTAAAAGCCTTAAGTTGTACAAGAAATGAACCCTTTTCTGAAATATTAAAAAAAAAATCTTTCCAGATTTCCATTTTGTAGTTGAAAATCCGATATCGGACGCTGAACCTCAATTTTGATTCGAAATTCATGCTAATAAAGAAAGTAGGCTTACCGGAGCCGGATCCTGAGGTAGTCATCTCGATGAAGTCCTTGATCGAGGTGTGTCCGTTCAGTATCGGGTAGCTGGGTCCGCAGATCGAGTCCTCCGGCAGGACATGCCGGGTTCCGCAGTTCCGCTTCATGTAGCGCAACGTCACGTACAGCAGGCTGGCACAGACCACCAGGATGACGACGATGGCGACGACCAAAAACATCAACATTCCGGTATCCAGTTCCTTGACATCTTGGGCTGTATTTTGGGTGATTTTATTTTATTTCGTTTATTTCGCCATCGTTACCGGTTGTTGGCGTGGGCAATTTGTCATTTCCCATTGTGTGTATGAGAGCGGTGGGGGTGGGAGCAAATTTCAATTATTCCCGGGCACGTAACCGCCGCACCGCGTGTCGCAAATTGAGAATGAGTTTCCATCCAGGTGGAGATGCCACGAAGAGAGAGCCGGTCGTTTGGCGGGAGAATGATACATTGTTGAGAAATTGGAAAAAAGTGGATCAGAGGAAAAAGTTTTATTAGAAAAATCAGCAAGATAAATCAAAGTTTATTCTTTTCTCTAAGCTTTTCTTTACGTCTTCTTTTGTTGGCTCTTGAGAGCAGTTTCGCGACAAAAAAAAACGCGAGCAGGAAGAAAAGCTTACAGAAACTTGTTGGGGGTGGAATAAAAATAACGTTTTGGACGAGACAAGGACAGAAAGGAAAAAATTAACTTGCAAATCCTGTTTAGTCAGTTAGTGAAGCGTAAATAAACCGATCCTGCTCCTGGAGCATCGTGCAACATGCATAACATACATATAGATACATAAAGTAGAGTTAGTTTCGGTAAATGGAAAGCCAAGCGAAAAATGAAAAGATTAGCATCATGCTTGTAACTAGTAGGAGGTGCTGTGTAAACAGGCACACAGGGATATGTTTTATAACCACCATCACCCGAAATCCCCACCCACCACCAGAAGCAGCAGCAATTCGTGCGGAAATGAAGCGAGCAACAAGAAAAGTTATTACTGTTAACTACTCCTACGCGGCACTGATACTCTGAAAGAGCAAAAATGTCCTATGTGCGCAGAAATGGAATTCCGTAAACATCGGACAGTTTGACGTTGTGATTAACTAACCTTACGTGATTCCTGAAATATTTTTGTCCATTCACATATTAAAGAGCAAAGCAAGGATAAAAACATATCCTTCAAATTTGTTTATCCATTTAGTTTTGTTTAAAAAAATTGATTCCAACTATTAAAAGTTAACATTCCACACTAAAAATTTAACCTACCACGTAGATGAATCAATCAGAATGTAAACTTAGGCACATAAATTTTCTAAAAAATATCATAGGAAAAGTAAACTACTTTGTACGCTTTCTAAATATATAATGTTTTTTACGATACATGCATAAACACAAGATAGATTGATTGGAGCAGCTAAAAACTGCTCCCATTGGCGATTTTCTACAATGTAGAAAAAAATGCACATGTTTTTGAGCACCGAAGGCATTGTGGCATCTACTTAACTTGTTAATGGCCGAAACTTTGCTGAAATTTAGTGAATATGTTTGGAAACACTTAAAAACACTGTCAGAATGTCATTTCTCAGAAGCCTAGAGCGACATTCATCAGTTGGAAAACGACCGTCGCAGTCATGTCCTTTTTGCTTTCTGTGAATGACATCGCTAAGTTATTTCCTCGAGAAAATGTCAAATAACATTTGGGATAAATGTCACAACATGCATCGACATAGTGATAGTCATAAAAAAAATTTAGGCTATGCAGATGAAAGTCGGCCGATGGTTCAGTGATATTCGTATTAGCAAATGGCGACACTAAACATTTTGAATTTCACAGAATCAGAATTGTAACATTCATAGGAATCTAAATGAAATGTCGCGACAGTTAGAACGGTTCCTAGCTAGATTTATACAGGAGGGTATTGGAAGTGAGACTTTTCCCATATGGACTGGACAATCTGACCGGTTCCGGAATCCGAAAAATCAAAATGATCAGATTTTAACTTGTGAAATCAAAGTGCTGGCAACTATTTTTTAAAAGATGCCATCCACACACCACGTGGAAATCTTCGATTGGGGTGGGGGTTTGCAAAATTTCATGCTTTTCCACGGAGAGGGAGTAAGGTTTCGGGTCATGTCAACGTAGACATACTCGTACGGTAAAAAAACATGAATAATATGTCCGTTCAAGCCGACAGAGTTCTAAATTTAAAAATTCCACACGCCATATCACTGAAACAAGATAGACAAAATCGAATTCCAGACGCCAAAATCTTCCAAAACAGTAATTAAATCAAAACACAAAAAGTTCCCTAGTGTAATGCCGCTGATGTAAAGCATGTATTTTTTCCCATCATGAACAGATCAAGAACTTCCCATTCATGTGTCACTAGTTAAAATCTGATCAATTTGTTTTTTAGGATTCCGAAACCGGCCAGATTGACCGTGGCTAATGAATTTTATAACCGTCAAAATCATGACATTTGTGGATTTTTTCATGACATTCACGCAATATTAAATTCAAAAATGTCATTTCGCAGTCAGAGGACCAACAGCATCTTCGAATGTTACAAGTCAAAAATGTTATCGAGATGAATAATTCGATGACATTTTTCTGAGCGACTATAATTGCAAAACTTAATAACATTTTCTCCAGTCGGGTAACATTTTTTTTTTTTGGATGACCGTCAATGTCAATTAGATCTCTTCGAATGTCATTGGAAAATGTTATGTGACTGTTACGATCCCGACTGTCTTTTGGTTGATATTCGCATCACTGATTCAGACTTTGAGATAAAAATTGCATCTTGAGAAATATGTTTTAGCTAATTGGGTATTTTCTGTTGCGAACTTCGGGTACAAGTAATTCAAGTTGTTGTGTTTATAGCTGTTAGTTTTTCTTAAATCGAAAAAAAAAATCTCCCTATAAATAAATGAAATTATCGAGCAAAAAGAAATTTAATTTTGTATTATTTTATCGCATGATGTCTTATTTTATTTATCGATATCTTTTTGTCACAGTTTATCTTCAAAATAATTTCTCGATGAAATTGGAACTCATTTTTATCTTACGATTTTGAAAAACTCAATAGGTATTTTTTTTATTAAAAAAATTAAAGTGTAATTTTTATCTTATTTTATCTCACTTAACACATTTTGGACCAAATAAAAGAATTCTAGTTTTTTCGTTCGTCATGAGACAGCTACACTTGAAAGCATAACTCAATTGTTATAAATTACATAATGAAATTAAATTAAAAAAAAAATTGAATATAACACTCAAAGTAACTCGAAGATGCAAAATATTTTAAATTTGTTCCAGCGGATTCTGAATAATAGCAAGCCAAAATCTCACAAATTTCCGGCTAAGATTTCATCGCGATTCATATTGTGTCAAATCGGATTTAAAATCAATAACTTATTTTTTATTTTCTATGCCTAATTCGTGCAAATTTATGCGTCAATTTTGTCAATTTTGCCAATTTTGTCATTTATTTCATTTGTGCAAATTTTGTAATTTTTGTAATTTTTAAAAATTTCTGTAATTTTAGTAATTTTTGTAATTTTTGTAATTTTTGTAATTTTCGTAATTTTTGTAATTTTTGTCATTTTTGTAATTTTTGTAATTTTTGTATTTTTTGTCATTTTTGAAATTTTTGTAATTTTTGTAATTTTTGTAATCATTGTAATTTTTGAAATTGTTGTAATTTTTGTCATTTTTGTAATTTTTGTCATTTATGTCATTTTTGTAATATTTGTCATTTTTGTCATTTTTGTAATTTTTGTTATTTTTGTAATTTTAATAATTTTTGTCATTTTTGTTATTTTTGTAATTTTTGGTATTTTAATAAATTTTGTGATTTTTGTAATTTTTGTATTTTTGGTAATTTTTGTAATTTTTGCAAATTTTCTAAATTTTGTAATTTAAGAAATATTTGTAATTTATCATATTTTCGTAATATTTGTAATTTTTGCAATTTTTGATATTTTTGTAATTTTTGTAATTTTTGTAAACATTTTAATTTTTGTAATTTTTCTAAATTTTGTAATTTTTGTAATATTGTTATTTTTGTCATTTTTGTATTTTTGTAATTTTTGTATTTTTTGTCATTTTTGTAATTTTTATAATTTTTATAATTTTTGTAATTTTTGTAATTTTTTGTAATTTTTGTAATTTTTGTAATTTTTTTAATTTTTGTAATTTTTGTTATTTTTGTAAATTTTGTAATTTTTGTAAATTTTGTAATTTTTGTAATTTTTCTAAATTTTGTAATTTTTGTAATATTGTAATTTTTTAATTTTTGTATTTCTGTAATTTTTGTATTTTTGTCATTTTTGTAATTTTTATAATTATTGTAATTTCTGAATTTTTCTGTAATTTTTGTAATTTTTGTAATTTTTGTAATTTTTGTAATTTTTGTAATTTTTGTAATTTTTGTAATTTTTGTAATTTTTGTAATTTTTGTAATTTTTGTAATTTTTGTAATTTTTGTAATTTTTGTAATTTTTGTAATTTTTGTAATTTTTGTAATTTTTGTAATTTTTGTAATTTTTGTAATTTTTGTAATTTTTGTAATTTTTGTAATTTTTGTCATTTTTGTAATTTTTGTAATTTTTGTAATTTTTTAAATTTTGTAATTTTTGTTATTTTTGGAATTTTTGTTTTTTTTTTAATTTTTGTAATTTTTGTCATTTTTGTCATTTTTGTCATTTTTGTCATTTTTGTCATTTTTGTCATTTTTGTCATTTTTGTCATTTTTGTCATTTTTGTCATTTTTGTCATTTTTGTCATTTTTGTCATTTTTGTCATTTTTGTCATTTTTGTCATTTTTGTCATTTTTGTCATTTTTGTCATTTTTGTCATTTTTGTCATTTTTGTCATTTTTGTCATTTTTGTCATTTTTGTCATTTTTGTCATTTTTGTCATTTTTGTCATTTTTGTCATTTTTGTCATTTTTGTCATTTTTGTCATTTTTGTCATTTTTGTCATTTTTGTCATTTTTGTCATTTTTGTCATTTTTGTCATTTTTGTCATTTTTGTCATTTTTGTCATTTTTGTCATTTTTGTCATTTTTGTCATTTTTGTCATTTTTGTTATTTTTGTTATTTTTGCCATTTTTGTCATTTTTGTCATTTTTGTCATTTTTGTCATTTTTGTCATTTTTGTCATTTTTGTCATTTTTGTCATTTTTGTCATTTTTGTCATTTTTGTCATTTTTGTCATTTTTGTCATTTTTGTCATTTTTGTCATTTTTGTCATTTTTGTCATTTTTGTCATTTTTGTCATTTTTGTCATTTTTGTCATTTTTGTCATTTTTGTCATTTTTGTCATTTTTGTCATTTTTGTCATTTTTGTCATTTTTGTCATTTTTGTCATTTTTGTCATTTTTGTCATTTTTGTCATTTTTGTATTTTTTGTCATTTTTGTCATTTTTGTTATTTTTTTCATTTTTGTCATTTTTGTCATTTTAGTCATTTTAGTCATTTTTGTCATTTTTGTAATTTTTGACATTTTTGTCATTTTTGTCATTTTTGTCATTTTTGTCATTTTTGTCATTTTTGTCATTTTTGTCATTTTTGTCATTTTTGTCATTTTTGTCATTTTTGTCATTTTTGTCATTTTTGTCATTTTTGTCATTTTTGTCATTTTTGTCATTTTTGTCATTTTTGTCATTTTTGTCATTTTTGTAATTTTTGTCATTTTTGTCATTTTTGTCATTTTTGTCATTTTTGTCATTTTTGTCATTTTTGTCATTTTTGTCATTTTTGTCATTTTTGTCATTTTTGTCATTTTTGTCATTTTTGTCATTTTTGTCATTTTTGTCATTTTTGTCATTTTTGTCATTTTTGTCATTTTTGTCATTTTTGTCATTTTTGTCATTTTTGTCATTTTTGTCATTTTTGTCATTTTTGTCATTTTTGTCATTTTTGTCATTTTTGTCATTTTTGTCATTTTTGTCATTTTTGTCATTTTTGTCATTTTTGTCATTTTTGTCATTTTTGTCATTTTTGTCATTTTTGTCATTTTTGTCATTTTTGTCATTTTTGTCATTTTTGTCATTTTTGTCATTTTTGTCATTTTTGTCATTTTTGTCATTTTTGTCATTTTTGTCATTTTTGTCATTTTTGTCATTTTTGTCATTTTTGTCATGTTTATCATTTTTGTCATTTTTGTAATTTTTGTAATTTTTGTATTTTTTGTCATTTTTGACATTTTTGTCATTTTTGTCATTTTTGTCATTTTTGTCATTTTTGTCATTTTTGCCATTTTTGTCATTTTTGTCATTTTTGTCATTTTTGTCATTTTTGTCATTTTTGTTATTTTTGTTATTTTTGTCATTTTTGTCATTTTTGTCATTTTTGTCATTTTTGTCATTTTTGTCATTTTTGTCATTTTTGTCATTTTTGTCATTTTTGTCATTTTTGTCATTTTTGTCATTTTTGTCATTTTTGTCATTTTTGTCATTTTTGTCATTTTTGTCATTTTTGTCATTTTTGTCATTTTTGTCATTTTTGTCATTTTTGTCATTTTTGTCATTTTTGTCATTTTTGTCATTTTTGTCATTTTTGTCATTTTTGTCATTTTTGTCATTTTTGTCATTTTTGTCATTTTTGTCATTTTTGTCATTTTTGTCATTTTTGTCATTTTTGTCATTTTTGTCATTTTTGTCATTTTTGTCATTTTTGTCATTTTTGTCATTTTTGTCATTTTTGTCATTTTTGTCATTTTTGTCATTTTTGTCATTTTTGTCATTTTTGTCAATTTGTCATTTTTGTCATTTTTGTCATTTTTGTCATTTTTGTCATTTTTGTCATTTTTGTCATTTTTGTCATTTTTGTCATTTTTGTCATTTTTGTCATTTTTGTCATTTTTGTCATTTTTGTCATTTTTGTCATTTTTGTCATTTTTGTCATTTTTGTCATTTTTGTCATTTTTGTCATTTTTGTCATTTTTGTCATTTTTGTCATTTTTGTCATTTTTGTCATTTTTGTCATTTTTGTCATTTTTGTCATTTTTGTCATTTTTGTCATTTTTGTCATTTTTGTCATTTTTGTCATTTTTGTCATTTTTGTCATTTTTGTCATTTTTGTCATTTTTGTCATTTTTGTCATTTTTGTCATTTTTGTCATTTTTGTCATTTTTGTCATTTTTGTCATTTTTGTCATTTTTGTCATTTTTGTCATTTTTGTTATTTTTGTCATTTTTGTCATTTTTGTCATTTTTGTCATTTTTGTCATTTTTGTCATTTTTGTCACTTTTGTCATTTTTGTCATTTTTGTCATTTTTGTCATTTTTGTCATTTTTGTCATTCTTGTCATTTTTGTCATTTTTATGTCATTTTTGTCATTTTTGTAATTTTTGTGTTATTTTTGTGTCATTTTTGTCATTTTTGTCATTTTTGTCATTTTTGTCATTTTTGTCATTTTTGTCATTTTTGTCATTTTTGTCATTTTTGTCATTTTTGTTATTTTTGTTATTTTTGTCATTTTTTGTCATTTTTGGCATTTTTGGCATTTTTGTCATTTTTGTCATTTTTGTCATTTTTGTCATTTTTGTCATTTTTGTCATTTTTGTCATTTTTGTCATTTTTGTCATTTTTGTCATTTTTGTCATTTTTGTCACTTTTGTCATTTTTGTCATTTTTGTCATTTTTGTCATTTTTGTCATTTTTGTCATTCTTGTCATTTTTGTCATTTTTATGTCATTTTTGTCATTTTTGTAATTTTTGTGTTATTTTTGTGTCATTTTTGTGTGGTTTTTATGCCATTTTTGTGATTCATTTTTCTGTCATTTTTGTGTCATTTTGTGTCACTTCAGTATGATTCTTTTGTCATTTTTGTGTCCTCTATGTGTCATTTTTGTGTCACTTTTGAGTCGTTTTTATGTCATTTTTGTGTTAGTTTTATTCATTTTGGTGTCATTATGGTGTTTTTTATTATTTGTGCTTTTTTTTATTATTTTTTCCGTTGATCCGTTATTTTTGTCATATTTATCATTTTTTTGTCATTTGTTGTCCATTTTTGTGTGATATATTTGATTGAATTCTTTGGAATTTTCGTGCAATTCTCAATTTTATTTTTTTTTTTTTTCTATAATTGCTTTTATTTCGGTAATGCGTCATTTTCTGTGATCGCTGTGTCATGTTTGAGTCATTTTGTTTTTTTTTTGCCATTTTTGTTTCATTTTGTGGGAATTGGGTATCATTTTAGTGTATTTGCTGTGTCATATGTGCTATATTTCGTACACATTTTATGCTAAATTGTAATTGATTTGCTTCCAAATTTTTGGAAATTTTATGTGGTTATTAATTTGAATTTTCATCCTTAACCTCCGATTTCATTTGAATTAGATCATTATGAAAAGAACTTCCAAAAATTTCAAAGAAAAATATTCGGTTTTTGTATTACAGAGCTTTGAAAACCAAGAACAGATCACGTTCGAGATTTTATAGTCAATTTGTGAAATCTTTGAGGAAGCATTTTCCAAATCCAAGCTTCTTGGATAAATGAATGGTCATTGCCAATGGTCAAACAAACCAAAAGTCACCCAAGCTAGTTGCACAAAATTGTCACGTATTCCGTCATGTCACGGACCCAGAAACACCAGATTGTAAATAAAAGGGAAGCGGCAGGTGTAGGTGGCGAGTAACATCCGGAAGACCGCACTCGACTTGATCAAAAGTCAGTTTGGATTTGTCCCCTGATGCACCGACAGCCAAGAGGAGTCGCACGTCGTCGTCGTCCGAGAGATGACTTCCAGCCGACAATGATGTGCCATTTCTGTGTTTGAACTTGACATACAAAAATTGACCACCGACTGTGCAGCCGACCGGAAATGTCAATCAACTGGAGACGCCCGGTGGCTGACACCTAATGCGAAGAAATGGATTCCCCCGAAAAATTGGGTGTAGGGCAGAAGTACCGAAAACGAAAAGACCAATTCGGTGACGCTGCGTCTCTTCTCGGTTACCAACGCAAAAATGTGGTCCCAAAATCGGTTTTGTCGCCAATGTTGTTGATTTGGAATTTTGTTGGATTTTTTTTTGTCTTGGCTCTCGGTTGGTTAACCGGAGTGATTTGCGGGTATTTAGGATTGGATAGTCATGTCATGAAATCTGGGGGTGGTACGGTAGTGTCGGCTAAATTTGTCCGATGCAATTTTTACCAAATACAAGAGATTTTATTAGTTTTGACAATTCATGGTTTGAATGAAAATTAAGAATTTCCATCGCAGATAAGTCTAGCTTGAATAAGAAATGGACTTATGATTTCAAGCAAAAATTCGAACATAACTTCTACCATACAAAGTTTGGTCCAACCGAGACAAAGCCTTGAGACAGTTGCCAAAGTTGAATTGCTTTTACTTGCTACCCAAACCATCCTCAGTCAGCACCTTCCTTCATCCCATCTTTCTAGTAAATCACATAATGAGGGTGGTGGTAAAAGATTGATGAATTTGTATGTGCAATCCTCAAGCTAGTTGGAAATTTTCGGCTGCTCTAGCTTCACTCGAGGATAATGTACGATACGGAGTACGGTTTTTTGGTTGTTTGGCCGTCGTATTTGTATAAGTGAGCTGGAGCAATTTCTGGTCAAGTAAGACAAATGATGTGATAATGGCATTAGTGATCTTTCTCTACACTTTGACTCCACACCGGCTTTACTTCTGATGGGTCCAAGTGAAAAATGAGCATTGCTTTTGGGGTTCTAGACGATTAATTTTTTTTTACCAACCTTTTCTGAGTTATTTTGGATAGTAATATAAAATTTGCAACCGTTGAAAATATGTTTTTAAAGATTCAAACTCTCATCTAAAGCATAATAAAATTAACACTGTGCCTAACTTTATTTCTAAAAAAAATCTCTTTTCTTCAACAGTCAGGAAGAATAATATGGAGTCATTCGTGCTTTTGGTTAAAAGTGAAAAAAAAAATAAAAAATATACCTTTATAATGACAAAAATGACAAAATACGTGACAATTTTGTGCGATGAGCTTAGGTTACTTTTGGTTTGTTTGACCAATGACCATTCCTTTACCCAAGAAGCTTGCATTTTGAAATCGAAGATTCGAAGATTTCACAAACTGATTATCAAATCTCAAATGTGAATTTTACAAGGCTTTTGAAACCCTGTTATACAAAAACCGAATATTTCAAAAAGATCTCATTCAAATGAAATTGAGGGTTAATGATGGAAATCATAAATAATCCCATAAAGTTAACAAAAATTTGCGCTCCGTAAATACTGCAAATACACTAAAATGATACTAATGCTGGCAACAACAAAAATGACAAATTGACCAAAATAGGAGAAAACAAAAAAAACAAATAAAAACAATTAAACAAAAATTTTACATAAAAAAAATTATAACGTCAAATATATTACACAAAAATGAAATAAAAATTATACAAAAAAGATAAATATAACAAAAATTGAAAATAAAAAAAAACACAAACATGACACAAAATGGATAAAAAATGGCATAAAATAACATGACATAAAAATAACAAACATGACAAAAATGACAAAATAAAAAAAAATGTCAAAAATGTCAAAAATGTCAAAAAATGTCAAAAATGTCAAAAATGTCAAAAATGTCAAAAATGTCAAAAATGTCAAAAATGTCAAAAATGTCAAAAATGTCAAAAATGTCAAAAATGTCAAAAATGTCAAAAATGTCAAAAATGTCAAAAATGTCAAAAATGTCAAAAATGTCAAAAATGTCAAAAATGTCAAAAATGTCAAAAATGTCAAAAATGTCAAAAATGTCAAAAATGTCAAAAATGTCAAAAATGTCAAAAATGTCAAAAATGTCAAAAATGTCAATGATGTCAAAAATGTCAAAAATGTCAAAAATGTCAAAAATGTCAAAAATGTCAAAAATGTCAAAAATGTCAAAAATGTCAAAAATGATAAAAATGTAAAAAATGTCAAAAATGTCAAAAATGTCAAAAATGTCAAAAATGTCAAAAATGTCAAAAATGTCAAAAATGTCAAAAATGTCAAAAATGTCAAAAATGAAAAAAATGTCAAAAATGACAAAAATGACAAAAATGACAAAAATGACAAAAATGTCAAAAATGTCAAAAATGAAAAAAATGTCACAAATGACAAAAATGACAAAAATGACAAAAATGACAAAAATGACAAAAATGACAAAAATGACAAAAATGACAAAAATGACAAAAATGACAAATATGTCAAAAAAGTCAAAAATGTCAAAAATGTCAAAAATGTCAAAAATTTCAAAAATGTCAAAAATGTCAAAAATGTCAAAAATGTCAAAAATGTCAAAAATGTCAAAAATGTCAAAAATGTCAAAAATGTTAAAAATGTCAAAAAAGTCAAAAATGTCAAAAATGTCAAAAATGTCAAAAATGTCAAAAATGTCAAAAATGTCAAAAATGTCAAAAATGTCAAAAATGTCAAAAATGTCAAAAATGTCAAAAATGTCAAAAATTCCAAAAATGTCAAAAATGTTAAAATTGTCAAAAATGTCAAAAATGACAAAAATGACAAAAATGACAACAATGACAAAGAAAATTGACAAAAATGACAAAAATGACAAAAATGACAAAAATGACAAAAATGACAAAAATGACAAAAATGACAAAAATGACAAAAATGACAAAAATGACAAAAATGACAAAAATAACAAAAATGACAAAAATGACAAAAATGACAAAAATGACAAAAATGACAAAAATGACAAAAATGACAAAAATGACAAAAATGACAAAAATGACAAAAATGACAAAAATGACAAAAATGACAAAAATGACAAAAATGACAAAAATGACAAAAATGACAAAAATGACAAAAATGACAAAAATGACAAAAATGACAAAAATGACAAAAATGACAAAAATGACAAAAATGACAAAAATGACAAAAATGACAAAAATGACAAAAATGATAAAAAATGTCAAAAATGTCCAAAATGTCCAAAATGCCGAAAATGCCGAAAATGCCGAAAATATCAAAAATGACAAAAATGACAAAAATGACAAAAATGACAAAAATGACAAAAATGACAAAAATGACAAAAATGACAAAAATGACAAAAATGACAAAAATGACAAAAATGACAAAAATGACAAAAATGACAAAAATGACAAAAATGACAAAAATGACAAAAATGACAAAAATGACAAAAATGACAAAAATGACAAAAATGACAAAAATGACAAAAATGACAAAAATGACAAAAATGACAAAAATGACAAAAATGACAAAAATGACAAAAATGACAAAAATGACAAAAATGACAAAAATGACAAAAATGACAAAAATGACAAAAATAACAAAAATGACAAAAATGACAAAAATGACAAAAATTACAAAAATGGCAAAAATGACAAAAATGACAAAAATGACAAAAATGACAAAAATGACAAAAATGACAAAAATGACAAAAATGACAAAAATGACAAAAATGACAAAAATGATAAAAATGACAAAAATGACAAAAATGACAAAAATGACAAAAATGACAAAAATGACAAAAATGACAAAAATGACAAAAATGACAAAAATGACAAAAATGACAAAAATGACAAAAATGACAAAAATGACAAAAATGACAAAAATGACAAAAATGACAAAAATGACAAAAATGACAAAAATGACAAAAATGACAAAAATGACAAAAATGACAAAAATGACAAAAATGACAAAAATGACAAAAATGACAAAAATGACAAAAATGACAAAAATGACAAAAATGACAAAAATGACAAAAATGACAAAAATGACAAAAATGACAAAAATGACAAAAATGACAAAAATGACAAAAATGACAAAAATGACAAAAATGACAAAAATGACAAAAATGACAAAAATGACAAAAATGACAAAAATGACAAAAATGACAAAAATGACAAAAATGACAAAAATGACAAAAATGACAAAAATGACAAAAATGACAAAAATGACAAAAATGACAAAAATGACAAAAATGACAAAAAATGACAAAAATGACAAAAATGACAAAAATGACAAAAATGACAAAAATGACAAAAATGACAAAAATGACAAAAATGACAAAAATGACAAAAATGACAAAAATGACAAAAATGACAAAAATGACAAAAATGACAAAAATGACAAAAATGACAAAAATGACAAAAATGACAAAAATGACAAAAATGACAAAAATGACAAAAATGACAAAAATGACAAAAATGACAAAAATGACAAAAATGACAAAAATGACAAAAATGACAAAAATGACAAAAATGACAAAAATGACAAAAATGACAAAAATGACAAAAATGACAAAAATGACAAAAATGACAAAAATGACAAAAATGACAAAAATGACAAAAATGACAAAAATGACAAAAATGACAAAAATGACAAAAATGACAAAAATGACAAAAATGAAAAAAATGACAAAAATGAAAAAAATGTCAAAAATGTCAAAAATGTCAAAAATGTCAAAAATGTCAAAAATGTCAAAAATGTCAAAAATGTCAAAAATGTCAAAAATGTCAAAAATGTCAAAAATGTCAAAATTGTCAAAAATGTCAAAAATGTCAAAATTGCCAAAAATTTCAAAAATGTCAAAAATGTCAAAATGTCAAAAAGTCGAAAATGTCAAAAATGTCAAAAATGTCAAAAATGTCAAAAATGTCGAAAATGTCAAAAATGTCAAAAATGTCAAAAATGTCAAAAATGTCCATAATGACAAAAATTACAAAAAATTTCAAAAATGTCAAAAATTTGAAAAAAGTAAAAAATGACAAACATGTCAAAAATGACAGAAATGTCAAAAATGTAAAAAATGACAAAAATGTCATCAATTTCAAAAATGTCAAAAATGTCGGAAATGTCAAAAATGTCAAAAATGTCAAAAATGTCAAAAATGTCAAAAATGTCAAAAATGTCAAAAATGTCAAAAATGTCAAAAATGTCAAAAATGTCAAAAATGTCAAAAATGTCAAAAATGTCAAAAATGTCAAAAATGTCAAAAATGTCAAAAATGTCAAAAATGTCAAAAATGTCAAAAATGTCAAAAATGTCAAAAATGTCAAAAATGTCAAAAATGTCAAAAATGTCAAAAAGGTCAAAAATGTCAAAAATGTCAAAAATTCCAAAATTGTCAAAATTTACAAAAAATGGCAAAAATGTCAAAAATGTCAAAAATGTTATAAATGTCCAAAATGTCGAAAATGTCAAAAATTTCAAAAATGTAAAAAATGTCAAAAATGTTAAAAAAGTCAAAAATATCTAAAAATATCAAAAATGTGAAAAATTTCAAAAATTTCAAAAATTTCAAAAATTTTAAAAATTTCAAAAATTTCAATAATTTCAAAAATGTCAAAATTGTCAAAAATGTCAAAAATGTCAAAAATGTCAAAAAAGTCAAAAATGTCAAAAATGTCAAAAATGTCAAAAATGTCAAAAATGTCAAAAATTTCAAATATGTCAAAAATGACAAGACTGATAAGTATAATTAAAATGACAAAAATGTCAAACATTTAAAGTGTAAAAAATTTGAAAGGGGTCAAAAATGTCAAAAGAATCAAAAAGGTCTAAATGTCAAAAATGTCAAAAGAATCAAAAATGTCAAAAATATCAAAACTGACAAAAATGTCAAAAATGTCAAAAATTTCAAAAATGTCAAAAATGTCAAAAATGTCAAAAATGTCAAATATGTCGAAAATGTCTAAAATGCCAAATAAAGCCAAGAATGTCAAAAAAGTAAAAAAATGCCTAAAAAGTCAAAAATGTCAAAAATATCAAAAATGTCAAAAAAATCAAAAATGTCTAAAATATCAAAAATGTAAAAATTATAACAATGTCAAAATTGACAAAAATATTAAAAATGACATAAATGTCAAAAACCATAAAAACTACAAAGTACAAAGCATGAAAAACTTCCAACTTTCCAAATGACATAATCTACTTCAATGACGTCACACAACTTCGCAAAGAATGTCTCACTTTCGGCGTAATCGAAACGACATAATTTCTGCAGATTTGATCGCAAAATCGCTACCGCCACAAAACGACAGTTTCCAATTTTTGGACCAAACTGAGACTGCCTTCCTGCGTATAACGACAATAGGAATATCCATTGTCGATTTTATGAATATCGGTTCCACTAACTTATCATACCAAACAACGTTATGGATTTTCGAAACGAGAAACGAGAAAATAAGCTGGGGGCTGGGGAAAAATCTGTATCAGAATAAAATCGGAAAGTCGGTGTTGTCGAAAAATGAGCTTTTTAGTGAAGCAAGCATCGGGAACAAAAGCCAAAAGAACCAAATGGCCGGCCGATCGAGGTTTTTGGAAGTGACATTGCAGCATTCGCAGAAAAAAAGCAAGAAAAGGAAGCGAAACCCCATGAACTTGAACGTCCTTTGTGCTGCTGATGTTGCTTTGGGGTTGCCTCTTAAAGATGTTCACCACAAAACCTGTTCAGGATGTCGAAGGACAATACCTAAAGCCAGTCAGCCACCAAGCCCAAGAGGTCGTTTTTTTTCATATAATTCTAGCTCATTTTTCTCCCCGCACCGCACGATAGAATGGCTGGTTGGCTAAATTTTCCTGTTGCACGCCAGAAAAAAAAGAGGCAGAGCAGCTATGAAATCGACGAAACGTGCCGCTTCATCAATAGACATAATATCGGGAGATTATTTATGACTAACGGAAAACGGCGGCGGTGCGCAGTATGAGGGTGAAAAAAATTGGGAACCGGATGTCCCTTCAGAAGGAAGAACGGTAATTTGTTTCCAACTAAATTGTGTTGTTGGAAGAAATTTCGAAACATAGAATTATTCGCTAAAATTTAAAAAAAACGTGTTCTGAGTCCTAGAGTTGACATTTACTTTTAACGATGTTTTGAAGATAACATACATAGATTTTGAAAAGTTTAAGCTTAGTTGGATTAAATATGTAATTTTCAAATCTCAACTTACAAGAACTTCCGAATATAAGATTGCCAAGGGAAAGCACCAATTGATTTCTTAATATGCAATTTTTTAAAAGTGCGGAGAATGAGAAATCTCACTTCAAAGAATTTAAGATATTTTTTCGACAACGATCCCTGAAATTGATATAACATGTCATCAATTCCAAGAATAATTTTCAATACTTACCATTTAATACCAGCTGCTATCGATTAACCTATCCTGCTTTTTAAACTTAACACTTATCGTCGTGACGCCATTCTGAAATAAGCAAATTCAAATCGTTCATCAGAAATTCATGATAGCAAAGCCATAAAATATTCATAAATTCACATTGGTTTGGATAACAAATTCTCACCGGTGTAATTAACAACTCCCCATCAGAGAGTCCCCTCGAGAAGGAGCACGAACAACACAAGCACAACAAAGAATTTTGGCAAAAGGTGCTATTATGGTAATGTTTTGGGTGTTTTTTTATGCCGTTGTTTTTGTTATTGTTAGCGTGATATTGTTGCCTTTGTATGTTTTTGTGTGTGTATGTGTGTAGGTGTTATGGCGCCGACAGGAGACGACCGAAAAGATTAACCAAACGACCTCCCATAATGGGAATCTTTTGGGGGGCGCGAAGCCGTCACACGCACAAAAAACGTACACCCAGAAAAAAGACCCAGGATGGTAGACATTTGAGAATTTGACCGGAAAACACCGGAACAGACGGACACGAAAAACCGGACAAGGGCGATGATGACAGAGAGCCGGACGAAAACAACAACATCAAAAAATGAACAAAATGTCAGACTGGACGAAGAACTCTGCTGCTGCTGGACTGAATCCTGATGCGTGAGATTTCCCGAGTTGATGTTGATCATGATGATGGTTTGTGATGGTTCTAAATGGCCCTCTTGGGTGAATTCCGAGGACAGGTGTCCAAGGTTTAGGAAGGTGTGCATGTGTTGCTTAGGGTGGTCGAATTTAAAAAAACCGATCATGGAACATGCAATTTGTTTGTAGGTCCAATAAACTGATCTACGCGAAATTTTGTACAAATGGACATGTATTAGGGGTGCCTCAAAATTTTGATTTTTGACCCTTAAAATCTCAAATTTAGATTTTTTTTTAAATTCTGTATCATTTGTTCTACATTTAGTATCCTTTGAGTATCACAGTTACACAAAAATTTCATTATTTGTGTATCATTTTTGTAACTATTAATCATATTTGTGTAATATATGTTTATCTTTGTGTAAAAATTTGTGTCAATTTTGTGTCATTTTTGTGTAATTTTTATGTAATTTTTGTCATTTATGTGTCAATTTTGTGTCATTTTTGTATCGTTTTTGTCATTTTTTGTAATTTTTTGTGCCATTTATGTGTCATTTTTGGGTCATTATTTGTCAATTTTGTGTGTTTTTTGTAATTTTTTAATCACTTTTATGTTATTTTTGTGTAGATTTTGTATCATTTTAGAGTCATTTATGTATCATACTTTAATAAATTTTTTGTTACTTTTGTCTCATTTTCATGTAATTATTAAGTCATTTCTGTGTCATTTTTGTTTCATTTGTGTGTCATTTTCGTGTCATTTTGACAAAATTTTTGTCATTTTTGTATCATTTTTGTGTCATTTTTGTGCAATTTTTGTGTTATATTGGTCGAATTTTTGTGTCAGTTTTGTGTCATTTTTCTCATTTTTCTGGAATTTTTGTGTCATATTTGTGTCATTTATGTATAATTTTTGTGTCATAATATGTCAGTTTTGTGTCAATTCGGCAATTTTTCAATCATTTTGAGTAATTTAAAGGTCAACTTTGTAACATTTTAGAGTCAGTTTTGTTAAATTTTTGCGTAATTTTTGTCATTTTTGTATTATTTTTGATTAATTTTTGTATCATTATTGTGTCATTTTTGTGTCAATTTGGTGTCATTTAAGTGTCATTTTTGTCATTTTTGTGTCATTTTTGTTTCATTTCTGTGTTTTTTTTTCATTGAATCATTTTTGTGTGAATTTTGTGTCGTTTTTGTTTCATTTCTGTGTTTTTTTAATCATTTTTGTGTTATTAATGTTATTTTGGCCATTCTAGTGATACTTTTTTGTTATTTTTGTGTCATTTTTTAATCATTGTCATTTTTGTCATTTTTGTCATTTTTGTCATTTTTGTGATTTTTGTCATGTCTGTCATTTTTGTGTTTTTTGTCATTTTTTGTAATTTTTATTATATTTTTATTATATTTGTCATTTTTGTCATTTTTGTCATTTTTGTCATTTTTGTCATTTTTGTCATTTTTGTTATTTTTGTCATTTTTGTCATTTTTGTCATTTTTGTCATTTTTGTCATTTTTGTCATTTTTGTCATTTTTGTCATTTTTGTCATTTTTGTCATTTTTGTCATTTTTGTCATTTTTGTCATTTTTGTCATTTTTGTCATTTTTGTCATTTTTGTCATTTTTGTCATTTTTGTCATTTTTGTCATTTTTGTCATTTTTGTCATTTTTGTCATTTTTGTCATTTTTGTCATTTTTGTCATTTTTGTCATTTTTGTCATTTTTGTCATTTTTGTCATTTTTGTCATTTTTGTCATTTTTGTCATTTTTGTCATTTTTGTCATTTTTGTCATTTTTGTCATTTTTGTCATTTTTGTCATTTTTGTCATTTTTGTCATTTTTGTCATTTTTGTCATTTTTGTCATTTTTGTCATTTTTGTCATTTTTGTCATTTTTGTCATTTTTGTCATTTTTGTCATTTTTGTCATTTTTGTCATTTTTGTCATTTTTGTCATTTTTGTCATTTTTGTCATTTTTGTCATTTTTGTCATTTTTGTCATTTTTGTCATTTTTGTCATTTTTGTCATTTTTGTCATTTTTGTCATTTTTGTCATTTTTGTCATTTTTGTCATTTTTGTCATTTTTGTCATTTTTGTCATTTTTGTCATTTTTGTCATTTTTGTCATTTTTGTCATTTTTGTCATTTTTGTCATTTTTGTCATTTTTGTCATTTTTGTCATTTTTGTCATTTTTGTCATTTTTGTCATTTTTGTCATTTTTGTCATTTTTGTCATTTTTGTCATTTTTGTCATTTTTGTCATTTTTGTCATTTTTGTCATTTTTGTCATTTTTGTCATTTTTGTCATTTTTGTCATTTTTGTCATTTTTGTCATTTTTGTCATTTTTGTCATTTTTGTCATTTTTGTCATTTTTGTCATTTTTGTCATTTTTGTCATTTTTGTCATTTTTGTCATTTTTGTCATTTTTGTCATTTTTGTCATTTTTGTCATTTTTGTCATTTTTGTCATTTTTGTCATTTTTGTCATTTTTGTCATTTTTGTCATTTTTGTCATTTTTGTCATTTTTGTCATTTTTGTCATTTTTGTCATTTTTGTCATTTTTGTCATTTTTGTCATTTTTGTCATTTTTGTCATGTTTGTCATTTTTGTCATTTTTGTCATTTTTGTCATTTTTGTCATTTTTGTCATTTTTGTCATTTTTGTCATTTTTGTCATTTTTGTCATTTTTGTCATTTTTGTCATTTTTGTCATTTTTGTCATTTTTGTCATTTTTGTAATTTTTGTCATTTATGTCATTTTTGTCATTTTTGTCATTTTTGTCATTTTTGTCATTTTTGTCATTTTGGTTTTCATCAATGAAAAAATTGACAAAATTGACAAAATTAACAAAATTGACAAAATTGACAAAATTGACAAAATTGACAAAATTGACAAAATTGACAAAATTGACAAAATTGACAAAATTGACAAAATTGACAAAATTGACAAAATTGACAAAATTGACAAAATTGACAAAATTGACAAAATTGACAAAATTGACAAAATTGACAAAATTGACAAAATTGACAAAATTGACAAAATTGACAAAATTGACAAAATTGACAAAATTGAAAAAATTGAAAAACATGACAAAATTGACAAAATTGACAAAAAAAAAAATTGAAAAAAATGACAAACTTGACAAAATTGAGAAAATTGACAAAATTGACAAATATGCCAAAATTGTAAAAATTGACAAAATTGACAAAATTCACAAAATTGACAAAATTGACAAAATTGACAAAATTGACAAAATTGACGAAATTGACAAAATTAACGAAACTTACAAAATTGACAAAATTGACAAAATGGACAAAATTGACATAATTGACAAAATTGACAAAATTGACAAAATTGACAAAATTGACAAAATTGACCAAATTGACAATATTGACAAAATAGACAAAATTGACAAAATTGACAAAATTGACAAAATTGACAAAATTGACAAAATTGACAAAATTGACAAAATTTACAAAATTGACAAAATTGACAAAATTGACAAAATTGACAAAATTGACAAAATTGACAAAATTGACAAAATTGACAAAATTGACAAAACCTACAAAATTGACAAAGTTGGCAAAATTTACAAAATTGACAAAATTGACAAAATTGACAAAATTGACAAAATTGACAAAATTCACAAAATTCACAAAATTGACAAAATTAACAAATTTGAAAAAATTGACAAAATTGACAAAATTGACAAAATTGACAAAATTGAAAAAATTGAAAAACATGACAAAATTTACAAAAAAAAAATTGAAAAAAATGACAAAATTGACAAAATTGAGAAAATTGACAAAATGGAGAAAAATTGACAAAATTGACAAATATGCCTAAATTGACAAAATTGACAAAATTGACAAAATTGACAAAATTGACAAAATTGACAAAATTGACAAAATTGACAAAATTGACAAAGTTGACAAATATGCCAAAATTGACAAAATTGACAAAATTGACAAAATTGACAAAATTGACAAAATTGACAAAATTGACAAAATTGACAAAATTGACAAAATTGACAAAATTGACAAAATTGACAAAATTGACAAAATTGACAAAATTGACAAAATTGACAAAATTGACAAAATTGACAAAATTGACAAAATTGACAAAATTGACAAAATTGACAAAATTGACAAAATTGACAAAATTGACAAAATTGACAAAATTGACAAAATTGACAAAATTGACAAAATTGACAAAATTGACAAAATTGACAAAATTGACAAAATTGACAAAATTGACAAAATTGACAAAATTGACAAAATTGACAAAATTGACAAAATTGACAAAAGTGACAAAATTGACAAAATTGACAAAATTGACAAACTTGACAAAGTAGACAATATTAAAAAAAATGACAAAATTGACAAAATTGACAAAATTGACAAAATTGACAAAATTGACAAAATTGACAAAATTGACAAAATTGACAAAATTGACAAAATTGACAAAATTGACAAAATTGACAAAATTGACAAAATTAACAAAATTAACAAAATTGACAAAATTAACAAAATTGACAAAATTGACAAAATTGACAAAATTGACAAAATTGACAAAATTGACAAAATTGACAAAGTTGACAAAATTGACAAAATTGACAAAATTGACAAAATTGACAAAATTGACAAAATTGACAAAATTGACAAAATTGACAAAATTGACAAAATTGACAAAATTGACAAAATTGACAAAATTGACAAAATTGACAAAATTGACAAAATTGACAAAATTGACAAAATTGACAAAATTGACAAAATTGACAAAATTGACAAAATTGACAAAATTGACAAAATTGACAAAATTGACAAAATTGACAAAATTGACAAAATTGACAAAATTGACAAAATTAACAAAATTGACAAAATTGACAAAATTGACAAAATTGTCAAAATTGACAAAGTAGACAAAATTGACAAAATTGACAAAATTGACAAAATTGACAAAATTGACAAAATTGACAAAATTGACAAAATTGACAAAATTGACAAAATTGACAAAATTGACAAAATTGACAAAATTGACAAAATTGACAAAATTGACAAAATTGACAAAATTGACAAAATTGACAAAATTGACAAAATTGACAAAATTGACAAAATTGACAAAATTGACAAAATTGACAAAATTGACAAAATTGACAAAATTGACAAAATTGACAAAATTGACAAAATTGACAAAATTGACAAAATTGACAAAATTGACAAAATTGACAAAATTGACAAAATTGACAAAATTGACAAAATTGACAAAATTGACAAAATTGACAAAATTGACAAAATTGACAAAATTGACAAAATTGACAAAATTAACAAAATTAACAAAATTGACAAAATTGACAAAATTGACAAAATTGACAAAATTGACAAAATTGACAAAATTGACAAAATTGACAAAATTGACAAAATTGACAAAATTGACAAAATTGACAAAATTTACAAAATTGACAAAATTGACAAAATTGACAAAACTGACAAAACTGACAAATTGACAAAATTTATAAAATTGACAAAATTGACAAAATTGACAAAATTTACAAAATCTTTTTTGAGAGTACGAAAATTTTATCTTTGAATGCTTTGAAGTCCAATTTTGCTCAAGTTTTGCACATTTCAGATTTGGGAGTTTATCAACAGAATGTATGTGGTCGGTTTTTTTTTATTCATTGCCACCCTAGTGAAGATTCATGAAAACGAATGATTTCCCTCGGATGTTGCTGAAACGCAAGGACGACAACACAATAATATCATGGCACAAATGACGTCCCTTCCTCAATCTCGTTTAGAAAAATATGCACCGGCAAAAGGTATGGAGGTACAAACACTTTTACTTTACGACCTTCCACAAAGCGTCCAAATCTGTTTAATGTTGGTTGGTTGGGTCGAAATAAGCTAAGCTAATAATGTTTCTCATTTTCCCCGGAAACGGGACGACAACATACCGAGAATATTACACGGTTGACAGAAAATGGTCCCGGTGATGATCCTGGACACTCACACACACGTAGACATAGTCAAATGCAGGTGATATCTCGTCTCGCAATGAAAAAGATAAATTTACGGACGGCTAGAACAGAACAGGAGTAAAAAAAAACTCGTGAGACAGATGGGTCAAACATCACAAAAACGGTGAAACGCGATGCAAAATTCTGTTTTATGACCCTCTCAGCAACTTCAGATTTCCTCTTTAGATACTCTCTTTTTCTCGGAAAAGGCACGCACCAAACGGATTGTCCACCGGATCTAGTCGTTCCCCGGTTGTGTAGACCATCGACGAAGAAGTGGGAATCGAAAAGATGCCGGTCGTTTCCGGGAAAATGATGTGCCTGTTGCACCAGTTTGTGTCGCAGCATCCCATCGTGTGGTAGTTCGGCAGATTCCCTGCTGGACCCTCGATGGACGGTTGGCCAATCGGCTTTTCCCGGCACCAGATTGGATTGTCCGGCGGATTGAGGATGCGCTTTTCGATGCATCTAGAACGGATCAACAGGGAATGGCCCAGCTTTGAGTGAAGTGAGAATTATAAATTTTTTGCAGGTTATTTCAACAACTTTTAACGTTTTTTTTACACTCTGGAAAATTTGTTATTCATTAGTTGAGAATCCCGCACAGATTTGATCCAAAAACATTAGACCAAATGACAATGAAAAAGTTTTTTGAACAAAATACTCATTAAAACGAATTACGATTAAACAGCAGCAGCTTAGAGATGGATTATAAAATCAAATCAGTTTTAGTCAAGTGAAACTATTTAAGTATGGTACACATTTATCACCAAATGTTGCTCAGCAATCTAGTTAATTTTTTTTTAAATTAAATCCTCCATCTACCGTTTGGAAACCACTCTCTGGAGCCACCAGAAAAAAATAGTTTTTTATTTGACAGCTTATATATAGGTGGCTCCTTTGCCACAAACTTCTTTCAACAATTCTGAATTCCATAAAACTGGCTTACTGCAGAGGTTTTTACCATGCTTTTAACAAAACATTTCTTGGATAAAAAATTTTCAGGTATTTCGAAGACTGTAAAACAATGAATTTCAATTCCAAAATTTATTTTTTTTTCCTGAATTATCAAATCAGATCAAATGAGAACTCAGTATTCAGGAAAAAAGTACAGAAAACATAAAAAGGATCCTTCATTTACCATCTAGAGATCACTCTCTGGAGCCACTAGAAAAAATAGTTTTATTAAAACAGCTTATAAATATATCAATAGGTGGCTCCTTTGTCACAAATTTCTTTTAAAAATTCTGAATTTCATCAAACTGTTTTTCTGCAGAGGTTTTAGCCATACTATTAATGCCATTTTTTTTACTGTAAAACAATGAATCCCAATTCGAAAATTGATTTTTCTTTCTGGATTATAAAGTTCAAATGAGAAATCAGTATTCAGGTGCAGAATTAAAAATACAGAATAAGGAGCTCAGGGTAAAATACTCAGATGTGTATGTATTCCAAAAAAATTAAATTTAGAATCCTGAGTATCAATAGAGTTGAAAAGTTTTATTTGGAAATTTCAAAAGAATGAAGATTTTTTTTTTGTTGTGTTGCTTCAAGCTTCAAAAAAAAATCAAAGCTTCCCAACGAGCTATCCGCGTTCAATTCTAATTTGTTTAATTCGCATAAACGTTTTTTTTTTGTTGGAGGCCACCAACAAAACAAACCCAAAGCCAATTGGCCCGGCGCTTTATTTGCTTTGCTCTCCATCTTGGGGCAGCCGCGTGGCTTGTATTTATCCCGAATGAAAAGTTTAGCTCACGGAGATTTGTACTGTGCTGTGCTGTGTGTACATTTGCCGCATTTAGCATTTTAAGCAGCGTCGCGCGGGCATTAAAACTTTTCTCCAAAAATCAACCTTCCACCCACACACCGCATGCCCGTTTTCTGCGTTGCTCGGCAAAAAGGGAAATGAACCCAGAAGCAGCAGCAGCTGAAGGATAAACTTTCCCTGCCTGGCTGTTGGAAGCTCTCCGATTTCGAGGGTCCTCCAAGAGTCGAAATTTGTCGCCGTTTTCCCCAAAGCCCACCTTCATTCACAGTTTCCTCCATTCAGCAGCAAAGGTTTTGCGATTTGGTGCCAAATCGGATAAACCTCGACGAGCGAGAATCCTCCGGTCTTTATCAAAACTCATTCGACAATCCCATTTTCGCCGTCACCAATTTTGATATTTAGTGATATACGAAAAACGCTTCACCAAGTTTTGGTTGGGTGAAGGTGGAGGATTTTTGGGATGCTTGTTTTTGTTAGACTTTTTTTTTCGAGTGGTTGAAGTTTAAGGAAAAAGACAAACAACAAAGGTTAACCGTAGGGGAGGTTCTCTTTGACGTCTTTTGTTGGATGTTTTTTTTTCCTAGCATCAAAAAGAACATCTCTAAAGGTTTCTCAACGAACTGTGGACACTGATTGTGGATGCTGTGAAGATTGTGATCTTCCATTGATTGTTTTGTAGCAGATATTTGAATTGAGAGTAGACCATAAACAAAATGAGACTTTGACAAAGATTTTAATTCTAGATAATTTGTACAAACTGTTGGTAGATCACATTTCTTCAAACAGATTCCTACTTATATCAAAGTTTCTTCTAAGTAATTGGTGTGAAATTTAATCCTCATCAGTTCAGCATTGAAGAAAATTATTTCTAAACATCACAAATTTCCCGTTCTCTTCTTCGAAAAAGCGCATTTCCGCTTACCAGCTCCTCTAATCATCTTCAGGCTCCCAGATACAAGAACAGGAACTTCCAAACGCACCTCCACACGAAATAACATGATAAAATTTTACCATCTCCCGGCACCCATTTTTATGACGATACAGAGATGTGATCGGAATCTGTTGTCGGCGGGCGTCATGAATAACTTCCCGAAATGGTGTTCGTCGTTTTACGGAACAGATCCTTCCCAGCCAGCAGCCTCCCGGTGAAGATGAAATTCCAGCGAGCAAACGTACCAGCCGCCGAGAGCTACGTGTTGATGAAATTCACCGAATTGGTGATTCAATTAAGTTTTATTCTCGAACTTAAATTACAGAGGTGGCGGCTAGGTTTGGATTTGCTTCTGGGCTTAGGGTTTGTGGATTTGAGAGTTATGTTGGAGATTTGTACAGAATCTTGGGGAAGATTGAATGAAAAAAAAAAGAAACGGGAGTATTGCATCGAATTTTTATCAAATTTCTATTCTTATGTCGGTTGTTCAAACCAGTTAAATCTTAAAAAACGCAATTCTACTTTAAATCTTTTTAAACCATAACTTTGACTAACGAGCTAATAGACTCAAAGGTAAAGGAACATATAAAATAGACAGTTATCATGCCAAGTGGTTTCACTGGAGCCTTAGTGATACCTCGTTTTACCACCATTTTAAAATGATACAGCGATGCCACTTTTTCATGTCGAATGAGATCAAAATGTGGCATCGTTGCAACATGTGCTTTCAAGATTCCTTGAAAAAGGCTGACTAAACGAGGTATAAAAATACTTTCAGTGAATTCAAAATTTAGCAAAACTGTGCTATCTGCAGAAAGAAAATGAACGCCAAATATTGACAATGAATAACTTTTACTCGGGCTAAATTTTACCTAGTTACGAAAAGAAGGCATGATAGCAAAACATGATATAGGATATGCAAAAAATAATATTTTTGCGGATTATGTCCGATTGACTAAAATCAAAACGAAAAGTGCGTTGTTTGAGAAATAATTAAAAAACCATCGAATAAAAAAGAGACCATCTTCAATTTGTACTGAGGTTTAAAAATGGACAAAAATTTACATAAAGCTGCGTTTATTGGTAGATGTGATTTATCGGCCTAGCGGTGAAATGTGATGTCCTTTTTAGTAGGGACATCTAAAGATTATGAAGTTTTTAAATAGGTGGAAAGAAGGTTAGATGAAAATGAAAGATGTTGGAAATGAGCGGGTAGAATTTATTTAGAAGCATATCATCACATATCAAATTTTTGTTCCTCACGGCCCTACTACTGCGTTTATTTTTTATAGATTCGAAGGAAACAATCAAATCATTTATGAATTATGAAAATACAACAAAATAATGTTCACATAAATAACAACTTCTTTTATTATTCAGCACCTTTTAGATTTAATTATTATAAAATGATTTTCGGGAAAAGGAAAATCAAATGTGGCATTGCCATTATAAGTTTTTTTTGTAAAAAAATGGCGTTGTTTAAAAGAGATTGTCCAATCAGATTCTTGATTATTTGATGTAACCAACTTTGACCCTAATTTCGCTATTGAATTAATTTTTTTACCGAAATATGTTTGGTAGGTACCTCATTTTGGTCTTTGCTTGGAATTTCATAAAATTTAGAATACCTTACCCAAATTTCCGATTTTTTGGATCGATTATTTAGCCTTGGAAAAATCGATAAAATCGGTTTGTTTTCGATCCGATCTTTCGAACTTTTGAAGTTTTTTTTTTTTCTTTTTATTTCTGAGATCTTGAGATTCGGTTTCGTGCAGAATTTTTATTCCCGTACCATACCAAAGACTGCTTTCCATTGTTGGTGCTTCCATGCCAATAAAATCAAGACCAACTTAATCGAAAGTTCCATAGAACGATCACTTGAAAGCTTATTCAGCCTTAAATAAAGCTTCAATATTCTGTAGCATTTTTTTCAGCTCAAAATTTAGCTTCTTATCGATACTTTCAAGTGTCATTGTCGGAATCACAGAGTAATGTGTAATTTCACAGAATTTTTGTAAATTTTCGTCACAGAATCTGTGTCAGAGATCACAAAATATTAAAAATTTTCACAGAACTAATTTCTGCATTTTGTACATACTTTTGAAATAAGGAACTTCGATATCACTAACCTCATGTTTCTAATGTAATTCATGAAATATTATTGTATTTGTTATGTTTTTTTCCAATAGAATTGTTAAAATATGATTAAATTTGTGGATATTTGACTTGTCTTTTCTATAAACTTCATGACAACAGCATCACAGAAAACCGTCACAAAATTTTCAGGTCAAATCACAGGATAACAAATTTTTTATTTGTAAAAAAAATCGGCATTGAATTGAGGCCACAATAAAAAGTATTTCTAGAAAAATAAAGCTTTCATTTTATATTTACATTGGAATTACTAAATTCCTCAAATTGATATTTAAATATTGCCTCTACTCTAAATGAAATTAAACTTAAAAAATTTGGATGCTTGAAGATTTGAACTTGAGCCTTCTAGTTAATAGCTGAACAGTGAACACGTTATCTTTGTGCCATGAACGGTGGCTGAATTGATGGCATTAAAAACACCAGCGTTAATAAACATCCAAAGCCTTTTCAAAACTAGCATTTCAAAAAGTGAACTAACTTAAAATGGTTGAATTGCTTTAACAAGTAAGAAAACAATTTCTAGACTTATTCCTATCCAACTTGCTCATAATTTTAACTTGTAAGTATGTCGTATGGAAAAATGCATATATTTATTCTGTTTTTGAAATATCATACACTAAGCTTGACAGAACTTTTTCAGTTCGTATCCGGCCGGGCTGGACAAATTCGGGCTATTTTATCTAAAAACCTGGCAAAATCCAAACGATTGATTTCAAAATTGTCAACCGAAAATCCGGGCAACATCCGGGCAAATTTGGTCAAAACCCAAGAATAACTGAACAAAAAATAACTTATCAGCAGATTTAAAATCGTGTTAAAGGTTTCCAAAAAACCTTTCATGGTTCTTTTTATAAAACTTGCTCAAAAAAATTCGTTTTGAATGCGACCAAGATAAAACACATTTTTATTATTTGGTAAATAAAGTGAATAAATCAAAGCTTTTTCAATGAAACCGGGCAACCAGGCAAGATAAGTATACATTCAACCAAAGTCACGAAAAGTTAAACATTCAGACTTTGAATTTGAAAACATATTTTCTTATTTCTCATACGTTTGCTGTTGAAATGTTTAAACTTTCCTATCGATTTTCAATATTTACTTCAGCAAAATGCAGCCCTCATGCAGCACTCCTTACAAAAATTTAAAAGATCGATTTTGCTTCGATTTTTTAAGTGGATCGATTCTTCGGTCGATTCCTCGGTCGATTCCTAGTTTGGTGATTTTTTAAAATTAAAAGAAACAGAAACTTTGCGCCCTTTGAGTCACCTCTAAATCAAGTCCGATTGAGCTGAAATTTTGCCCGGGTTAGTTTTTTTGGCACAATCTACAAATGTATATTGTTGGTTTGAGGAATTCGATCACGATTTTTTTCCATACATTCATTGATATCCTTATGACGATAGTTGCAGATTTTTAAAAATTAAAAATTTCTTAACTATTAATAAGTTAAAAATATTTAGAAAAAATCAAAAAATGTTTAAATACCTCAATAGTCACAAAAATAAAAAAAAATCAAAATAATCTTTTTTTATTTTTTCTGATTTTTGAAGCTACTCATGAAAATGACAAGTAAAGAAATCTATGAAATTTTAAGAAAGTCTCAATCTCTTCTGAGTCATCCAAAAGTCATAAAAGCAAAACAAACAGTTGAAAACTGAAAGTTAACACACAAAGGCCAAAGCAATAGAATTCAAAAAAATAGTCAGAATTTTGGTAAAGTTTAAAGAAAAGGAAATAGTCCAAATATATTGAAACAAACCAGAGAATGGAAAAGTCAGAAATTTTAAAATGACAAAATATTTCAAACGTCGGATGGAGTAAGCATCAAGTGATTAATCATTCAAAGGAAATAAAATCCGTTCAAACATAACCTCGAATTAACCAACGCACACAGAAGTATTCAGAACAAAAAGTTGGCCAAAAGTGTTTTTTGATGTTTATACTCAGCCACACATTTGAATGTCTTGGAATCAGACTATTAAAATATTATAAAAGTTTTATGAAAATCATTTTGGGCCAATTTAACCACCTAGCAGTAAATTTTAAGTTTTCTGAAAAAAAAGTCGATTTAAGCTTGATACTTAAAAAGTTTTCTTCCACCTTGAATAATACAAATATCATAAAATTATTGTGATGAAAATCCTCTTATTCTCTTATCGCTTGGTTGAACTGATTTCTATTCAAATTTGCATCAACAAGTTTGAGTAGTTTTTTTTATGTAATGGGCTTCAAAAAGATTCTGCAGTTCAATCGCTTTGCGTATATCGTGCTGCCCTTAGTTCATTTGCGCTGCATAGCTTAAAACATTTATAGGCACGGTTTTATAGAGCTGCTGTCTATTTGGATCACATCGTGAAATTTCAATGAGCTTTTTCTCTTAAAAATAAAAAATTTACCTCTGTTAGAGTGATCTCTATAGTCTGCATGATTATTTTAAAAGATGACCTCTGAAAAAGAAACGTTCATTTAGCAAAAAAAATTTAAATTAATTTGAAATTCATCTAAAAAAACTAGAAATCCAAGAGTTTTTTCCGTTAAAATTGAAAAAAAGAATAGTCTATAACTTTCAAAAATTAAAAAAACAACACTGTGACTTTTACACATGTTCCACGAGATTAATATTGATGAAAATAATGAAAATGATGAAAATAAGGTAAATAAATTATTTGCAATTAACACAAAAAAATAATTTCAAACTATAATTCAAAAAACAATTTTTCTAAGTCATTTTTTGACTGAAAAGTCTTATTTTTTCAAGTGAATGTTTTTTATCCGCTGTGTATAGTGTCATATTTTGCAACAATTCAACAAAACAATCATACAAGGGTTGGAACTTTAAGTTTTTTTGTAAAAGCGTGGCCAAATTTTTTTTAGTAAATGATTCAATTTTTCTTTCGAATTTTCATCAAAATGGTACACATTTTATTCTTAAGCTATAACAAAGATCTGTCAAAACTTTTATCCGTATTGTAATTTTTTTTTTCAATCGAAACATAATATTTCAACCACTTTAAGCAAAAATATGGGTAAAAATATCGAAGCGGAATTTTTTTTATCGATTTAGGAAGGAAAAAACATAAAATTTTATCAATATTTCTAGTTCAAACAGTCTTTAAAAAAAACTCCACATAACTCCACTCGGAGATTATTTTTGACGTGTTGCTACATGTCCTAGCTACAAAATATAGCGAATTGGGCTGCCTCTTTTTGCCATTTTTGGAGAACGGAAATTAACAGTGAGAGAATATCTAGCATCAAATTAAAAAAAAGTGAAGATTAAATCCAGTAGCATGTACAATAATCAAAGCAAACGCAAAAACAACTATGTCCAAACCACCTGACAATGACACAAATACATAAACAATTTGTCTGAAAACTATGACAACATTAAAGCGAGGTTATGGACTTCTAGAATTCAATCAAAAAAAAAACTTTAATTTAGTTTGGTTCATGGTGCTGATATCATAACATATTAGATCATTCCGAGAGCATAGAAATCGGAAATGTTCTTCCTCCAGGAGCTGCTATGAGTGATTTTTTTTAGGGAACACGAGATATTTAATTTTCATAACTCGTTAACAATCAAAAATTTTCTTAATGAGCCTGTAAACCATTTTTTTTACCATTGAATAACGAAACGTTTCGAATGTGAAACTTGTGTTTCTTAGAATGAAATATCACAGAAAATAGAAAATTAGTATAACATTTATTTAAATTATTTCATATAACGATTAAAGTTAACTTTGTCAAATTCTTTTATATCCTCTATATTTAAAATAAATATTGAAACAAAAAAAAACGAACAATCAACACAAAATTTAGTTTTGATCGAAAATGAAAAATCATTTAAAAACTCCAAAAATAGCAAAAAGAGGCAGCCCGAATTGCTATATGTTGTAGCTAAACTAAATATTTTTCCCTTTTTAAATCAATATAAAATCTCGGTTTCGTTATTTTCAACTAAAAATTTGGTTGAAGTGGTTGAAATATTAAGTTTTAATTGACAAAAAATAAAAAAGATACAAATGTTGATGAACTTCTGTTATAGCTCAAGAATAAAATGGTACACATGGATGGAAATTCGAAAGAAAAATTGAATCCTTCACTATCAAACATAAGGTCACCTTAAAGAAAACCCTCGCGTATTTGTGTTGTTGCAGAATATGCTTATGCTTATGTTTATTTAGTTTTACTAATTAGATCCTAGGCTTCAGCCCTTTATCTTATTCTATAATATAAATGACACTTAATAACTACAGTAATTGTTGATTTGTAAAAGAGCACTGCACAATTCTACTTTTGATTTGTTCTCTGGACATGCTTAGTTGAATAATATCGACGTTTGTGTTGTAAAATGCCATCATTCGGTACATTGGTTCGTTTCTGGCGTAATTCTGGATGCGATTAGCTAGTTGAAACGGCCTTACGCTTCGTAAACTGCTGCGGCCTTCGTACGGAGATATACAAGATAATAAATACGGCGAGTAATATCTTCCACAGATTAAGTCCTTAGAAACAGTGCGTCGATCGATTTTCTTCGGGTTTCCAGCGTTTCCAAACCTACCAGCATGCACAAGACTCGATACTCCGGCATTTCTGCTTGCCACCCAAGGTTTCTCAAAGCATATTTCAAGAACTTCTTCTGAACTCTCTCTAGTCTGTTGTTGTGTATGTTGTAGTACGGTCGCCACACAATGCCGGCATATTCAATGACGGTCCTAACTAATCCAGTGTAAATAGAAACAATCGTGTAGGGATTATCCAGCTCATGACAGATTCTACTAACCATTCCGAACATAGAATTGGCCTTTGCTACAACTTTTTCGATGTGTTTTGAAAAAGTTAACTCCGCGTCCAACTCCATTCCTAAGTCTTTTACTGAGCTTTGCCGAGCAATGATGAAATCGTTTTCTAAGCGGTATTCATAAGTGATATTGCTTATTTTCCGGGAAAATGTTATCACGTTGCATTTCGAGGAATTGATCTTTAGGCCGAATCTACTGCAACACTCTGTGAATCTGTTCAAGGCGTTTTGCAGAGTCACGCAATCCTTCGGGTGACGAATAGGTAAACATATTTTCAAATCATCGGCATAAATCAGCGCGAACACATCAGTCAGCACTTCAGGAAATTCGTTCATAACAGCGATGAAAAGAAGGGGTCCCAAGTGACTCCCTTGTGGAACACCACTGTTGACCGAGAAAGTTCTAGATCTCACGTTCTCCAGTTTGACGTATTGCGTTCTTTCTATCAGGTACGAACGAATCCATTGGAGACAGGATCCGGTTATTCCATTCTTGCATAATACCGACAGTAGAGCGTTTATATTGCTAACATCAAAGGCTTTGGACATGTCAGTGTATATTGCGTCAACTTGAAAACCTCGCATCATCCACTGCGAGGTTCTCGATACAAACTCTATTAGGTTCGTTACGGTTGAGCGTTTCTTGAGAAAACCATGTTGAACATCCGAAGTCTTCGTTTCAATCCACGGGTAAATCTTATCGTATACAATACTCTCGAAAAGTTTGGGTATTGCAGAGAGAATTGCAACACCACGATAGTTTTCTACGGTGAGCCTGGAACCGTTCTTGTGTATCGGTATAACATGCGAGATTTTCCAAAACTTCGGGAATAAACCGGCACGGATCGATGAAGTGAAGAGGAATTGTAAGGGCTCTTCGATTCCACTCACACATTTCTTTAAAAATGAGTTTGGTATTCCATCAGGGCCACAACTTTTCGATTCGTCGAGCGATAAAATCTTTCGTCGTATATCAGATGCCGCTATGGTGAATTCGGGTAAGATTTCTACTGGTGATTGGCGTTCTTGTTCTATTTCTGCGTTGCTCAAACGATACACGCTGTGAAAGTATTCGGCAAAGAGCTCGGATGCATCTTCCAAAGATTCGGCTTTGTTGTTGTTGTAAGAAACATTTTTTGGTATCAAGTTAGACTTACGTTTCGAGTTGACATACTTCCAAAATCGTTTTGGTTCAGATTGTATATTTTGTTGAAGTTCGTTCAAATAGCTGCATCGTTGGGCTCTATGCAAACTATTGAATAAATTAGCCGCTGTTCGGTATGCTGTTTTATCATGCTCAGATTTACTACTGCGGAATTTGTTATGCTTCTTTCGCTTGTCTTTTAGTAGGCGGATAGTGTCGCTGTCAAACCATTCCGGGTATTTAGAGCGAGACGATTTTACTCTGATGGTTCTACAGTGATTGAGTAATATTCCATAAACCACGGTGTAAAACGACAAAACATTGAAATCCAGGGCATTTCCTATTGAGCGATCATTTTCGCGAATGTTGTCGAAAATCCCTAGGCTATTCAAGAAATCCAACATAGATCGTATACTCGAACTAGCAGTTTCGGAAATATCTTCGTTATGTAGAAAAACCCGATTTAATACACTTGACAGTGGATTGTAGCCTTTCTTACAGCCTGTAAATTATATTTGGGTATATATGGCACAAAATGAATTATGAATTATGATTAATGAATTTCATACGCAGAAAATCCAAAAACAATGTAGGAAATAAAGATTCAAAGTTTGTAATAGGATAAAAGTATTTTTAATATTATCATAATTTTCATATCAATAACTTTATTTGCAACTAATTGGAGATTTTTGAATGACTAGATTCTGGAATATCTTGTATGATTCCGTTTCTATGACATTATAATCTAACTCAATTTACTCCTTTTGGAGTTACAGCACATGGTAACTTCAAAATGGAAGGGGTATAAAAATTAAGAATACTATTTCAAAAAAGATGCCTGACCATGTATTTGAAATAATTCAACCTCTCAAGTAATGGAAACAAATGCATAGATAAAATTATAGGATAAAATTTCAATTGCTAGAGAAAAATACGATACCGAAACGTAAAAAATCTGCAGAATTAATTTTGAAGATTAAAAATATTGGAAATTTTGAGATCGCAATATTTTTAATTTTGTCAATTTTGCCATTTTTGTCTGTTTTGACACTTTTTTCACTTTCGTCAATTTTGTCAAGTTTTTCAATTTTATCAATTTTATAATTTTTTTTTTCTATTTTGTCAATAATGTCAATTTTATCAATTTTCATGATTTTGTCAACATTGTTAATTCAGTCAATTTTGTATTTTGGCAATTTTGTAAATTTTCATGATTTTGGCAATTTTGTCAATTTTGTTAATTTGTCCATTTTTTCAATTTGATCAATTTTGTCAGTTTTATCAATTCTGTCCATTTTGTCAATCTAGTCAAATTTGTCAGTTTTATCAATTTTGTCAATCAATTGTATTTTTCGATTTTGTCATTGTCAATGTCAATTGTCGATAATGTCAATTTTTTCAAATTTGTCAATTTGGTCAATTTTGGCAATTTAGCCAGTTTTATCAATCTTTTCAATTTTGTTAGTTTTAACAATTTTGTTAGTTTAGTGAATTTTGTCGATTTTGTCTTAGTCAATTTTGTCAGTACTATCAATTTTGTCAATTTTGTTAATTTTGTTAATCATGTCAATTTAAAAAAAATTATTTTGTCAATTTTGGCAATTCTGTCAATTTTCATGATTTTTTCAACATTGTTAGTTCAGTCAATTTTGTCAGTTTTCTCGATTTTGTCAATTTTGTCAACTTTGTCAATTTTCATGATTTTGTCAACCTTGTCAATTTTGTCATTTTTGTCAATTTAGTGAATTTTCTCAAATTTGTCATTGTCAAATTGGCCATTTTTTTCAATTTTGTCAATTTTCATCGATTTTGTGAAGTTGGTCAATCTTGTCGCTTTGTCAATCTTGTCAATTTTTATGAATTTGGTCAATTGGGTCAATTTTTTAATTTTGCCGTTCAATCAATCTTGTCAATTTTGTCAACTTTGTCAATTTTGTCAATCTTGTCAATTTTGTCATTTTTGTCAGTTTTGTCAATTTTGTCAATTTAGTGAATTTTGTCGATTTTGTCATCGTCATATTGGTAAATTTTTTGTCAACTTTGTCAGTTTTGTCATTTTAATCAAACCATTGAATTATGTCAAGTTCGTCAACTTCTTCAATTTTGTCAAATTGTTCTATTTTTTTCATGCTTCAAACTCTACTATGGAGGGCTTGGTGGCGCTACTGTTTGGTTGTTATTTTCCATCGGTCTCAGCAAGTGAAAGTTCGGATTGACTTCCAAGCCGTCATCGTTTTGCTAGACACCAACCCCAACAAAAACAACGCAACAATTGCACAGGTTTTTCGATGGGAACGAAAAGTTTTCATCACGCAACCAACGTTACCACATATACAGATTTTTCGGTAATCATACAGATTTTTTAGAAATTTTGAAACAAAGAATCTGTATATACAGATTACAGATAATTGAAAATTTATACAGATTTTATACAGATTTTCTGCAAATCAAAAAAATTCAAAATATTTTGATTAAACTTCAAGGCAATTCACTTCAATGCTCCAACGTCCAAGCCAGCTTTAATTGTCACACCAGTAAACTTCAAATATCTTCAAGACTAGAGATCGGGACCGTAACAATACAGTCAAAAATTATCCATTATTATTTCCATTATATTATTTTTGATACAGTGCTTACCATGACATGCAAACAGTTTTGAAACCTGTGTTGGAGAATCATATAGTAAGATCAGTCTTTACAATACACGAAATGTTACTTTCAATGTTAGGTAAATATCATTGACTTATTATAGCGGCTGTTGACATTTTCGTCCAACTTATTACAGAAATTGGCAAGCAACAGAAACTTTTGCCACAATTTTCTAATCTAAACTAAATTGTTAAATCGAGGAAGGACACAGTTCTATTTTATAGTTAAAAATAAAACGAATTAAAACTTTTCATGATCTATTGCCCGTTGTATTGAAAGATTGATTTTTGCAGTTGCAGTAATTCGAACAAAGTTTAACCACAGAAAAGCGATTCGCGTGTATCAACATGATATGATTAACACTCACAACAGATATCAGAAGCGCAGTTAAATTTAGTGAGCTAAGTATTAGAAAAAGGTAATTGTAGGGCAGCGTTAGTAACCGGAATCAAAATTTTAGATACAGATTTCATTACAGATTTTTGTGGTTTTATACAGATTTAAAAGATTTTTTGCCTGAAAGATACAGATTTTAATGTGGCAACGCTGCACGCAACGTTAGATCTGGAGAGAGGAAGAGAAAAAGGAACAAAAAAACTAGCCCGAGAGCTTAAAGCTCGAGAGGATTCAGTAGCATTTGTCCTATTGGATTCAATTTGCTTCTACGGGCGAAATTCTCTCCTGCCGTTCGTGCTTAGAAAAAGCTTCCTGAGCATGGTACGTGAGAAGATGAGATGGTGTGCATATATCGTTCGCGTTCCCGTGTCGTTTTCCCCTTCTCAGAGCAAGCTGTGATTGAGAATCTAACGTTGGACATACCATCACTATAGAAATATGCGATGTGAGGGTCTAGTCCTTAGGCTTGAGTCATTCAAATTCGGGGTTGTACCTCATGGTGCAATCCCTTTTTAAGGAATTTGGATTCTGGGTTTAAAGTCCAGAATTAATTTTTGTTTCCGGTTTTCCTAACGGTGGATTGGTATTTAATGAATAACTCCTGCGTTCGGTAAAATTAAATGAAAACATCTTTGTTTGACTGATATTTATGTTTGTCAATCGATAGGACACGCCCTCTGTTTTCCTTCTGCGGAATTACACGGAGTGAAAGCGTACCCAGTGCTTATCGCGCCATGTTTTCGATAATCTTGATTTTAGTGATTGCTGGTTGTGGCTAGCAAGCCAAATGGCCACGCTTTTTGGAGTGATGATTTTTGATAATTACTATGAAAAAAAAAAATTTCAAACTATTTTGTATTTTTTTCTTTCTTTTATAGGTTGAAGAAGAAAAAAAATCAAATTTTTCAAGATAAAAATCATTTTCATTGAACTGCTCAGTTTCACAAAAACGTCGAGAACAAAGTTTACAAAAATTCACACAAATACACACAAATACACAGACATCATCAGAACTCGTCGAGCTGATTCGATAGGTACCTATAAAGGTATATCTAAGACCCATAATTAATGATCTCTCAAATCGACCGATAACTATACCTTTCTGAAAGAAAGGCAAAACCGTATTCCATTCCACTTCCAAAAGAGCTTGAGAAACAGCGTCAACGTCAAAATTTTTCATATCGATCGTTACTTTGCTTTCCTGAGCTGACAGTGCATCTGCATATTGAAGAATATTTAGACAGACGTTTATCCCCATGGCCTTGTGATGCACCTCATGCTGAATTATAGGTAAAATCTCATCAACTTGACAACTTTCCTCGTCATTAGTGAATATAAGATCAAGAAACCGGTTATTATGATTAGCGATTCCACAAGCTTGCCGCAAATCGAAGGCGGCCATGTCGTCGATAATAATCGATTCTTCAGGCAAACGAACGTTGTTTGGCAGAAAGTGAAGATCACTAGCTTTATCTCGATACCAAGTAGTATTCTTCAAGTTTAAATCACCAATTATGATCACTTTGCTGTCGGGTGATATACTTTTAACCAAAGAACCCACATTTGCAGTATGGGAAACGTGTCTTTGATAACCTGAGGCCGGAGGTATGTAGATACAGCATATGAAAATCTCGATTTTGTCTATGACTAGTTTAACTGTGACTTCTTCATTGCAATTTGATTCATTGATCAGAGTGCTCGTAAAACGATTGTTTACAGCGATCAGTACACCACCACCAGAAGTTTTATCAGAATTTGTGGGCGATCGGTCACAGCGGTAAATGATACGTACACAGATAAAAAAATGTAATCCTACTTTACAAGTGATTTTACATTTGTGCATTATCGCGCTGAAAAATTTGAAAAAGAGTATAGCATTATCGCATTGGACGAAAAATTACATGAAAATGCATGCTGAAACGCAGTGTCGGCATGCGACGTCTGTTTTTATTTTACATGGTCGCTTTTTTCTGCTGCTGTTCAGCACCGTTTTGAATTTAGAGTCTCCAGTAAGGTAAGTTAAAAGTTTTAGTGTTCAAATACTCTGAAATTAACTAATAGTTTTGAATAACAGTGGTGATGATTGATCGAATGATTTGTTCATTTATATTTTACAGGAAATCAACAGCTGTGATTGGGTGTCATCCTGCAGTATTCTGAGGCAAATCAAACTCACTTCAAATTGGAAGCTAAAAATTCCTACTCACATCAACGAAAAGCGTTACGGTTGCCAATTCTCAGCTGACAACAGACGATTCTACAGTCGGGAAATGGGATTGTGATAAAGCGAATAACGTGTGTGAAATTATGTGTTTGTTATCCCATATTATTAAACAGGTCCTCAAATAAAGTGTAGTTTGATACTTAAATTTAATAAAAGATCCTTGTCTAAAAATATTTGTGTTTTTATATTGATTTTTGAAAACTTCTTGCATGAGAGTATTATGAAACGAGGCTGAAAATGTAAATCTACAGTAAATAATTCACTTGAATTGGATCGGATATTTACATGCCAAGACCAGTATTCACACATGTAAATACCCGATTCCCTTCTACCCATGCTCTTGCATGTAAAATTCCGTGAATATTTTTAAGTGTGTACACAGCCAGATCTTGTCAGCATCCCGGTGAATAGTAAAAATACAATTACTATTCATCTTATCAAGGCCGGGCCCACTGTGCAGTATTGGACGCAGAGACGACTGGAACCAGTGGAGGAAGAAACGTGGACAACATTACCGTACGTTCCAATGTTAATTTGATATTAATTCGTTGGGAGCATATTTCTATGCTCCTTGGAGTTGGGCCTTGCGATTCTTCCTTCAGTGGATGGAAATGAGGTTTTTCTACATAAACTCCAAAATTTAACAATTAGGATATATTGACAGCTCTACACGAACACCACCTTAGCAGGAGGCCTCAGCCATAACCTCAAACCATGGGAGAACAGAATCGATGTTTGAGAGGGGCGCACGATAAACGCGAATTTCCTGAACAAATATCGACAAATTCGCCCTATGGAAAAACGATACGCAGATGTTCGTGTTTTGATTTTTTTTTTTTGGTGTTCAGGGGTGCCAAGTGCATTGATATTTGGAAAATTATCATATTTTTTTAATTGCTTTGTTATTGAAAAACTTTTTCATGAGTAGATACTGAGAATTTGCAATTTTCCCATAGATATCTGTTCGAATGTGCAATTAAATGCATCATTTATCTGAACGAAATAACAACTGTCTGTATCGCACACTAAACGATGTAGCAAATTATGTGGATATGTTCTAAATAATCGAAGCACGTAGGCGATTATTTTCAAAGTCAACATAGACGGGGCTTTCAATAATTTACTTGTTTGTAACAGTGCATGATTCTGCATTCGTTTAGAAGTCATAAAGAACTCTTTTTTAATCTACCAAGCAGTACTTATTATACAGTAACATATTTCAGATGTTTTGAATTCACCTGAAGAATTCATTAGAAAAAGATCTTATCTTCATCCATTCAGAGACGCCCCGCAATGAATTCAAACGTTTAGCTGTTGATAGTTAAAAAATTTAATCAATTCAGAAATATGAGGCCGCCAGCAAATCAAAATTTGAGGTTATGGCTGAGGCCAATTTTTCGCCAATACTATCGTCCGTATATACCCTTATACAATGATTAAAGAAACTCTTCTTTAACCATCATACACTGTTTAATTTTGAATCCTTGTACCTTCATTTCAGGTCATCGACCATGGTTATAGCGCCATTGCTCGCTTTTGAAAAGATTTGTAAGAGCAGAGAAATTATTAATACAGCACCGAAATCCTTAGAATTTTTCCATTCTAAAAGATTTGAGTACCAAAAAGCAATACATACACTATGAACATCAAGTTTACCTGTTTCCTGTGATTTGAATAGCAAACTAATGAAAACATAAACAACTTTATCATTCACTGCACCTGCACAATTTCAATCAAAACTCAGAATTTTTGGAATATGCTTTGCATCAAAGTGTTTAATAAATCTTTTTTGAAAACTTTTAGATGCGTGAGAGACAAAAGAGGGTGTAATAGTACAATTATTTCGACCTGAATTGATTTTACGAAATTTGTGCAAATGGTTGCTAGTGTATGGAGCCCTTAAAGTTTTCAACGCTTGCTGTGATCAAAATGCAATTCAGACCAAACGGAGAGTAAACATTAAAACCTTTGCTACAATGACGGGTTCTGATCTGTACATATTTGAAGAAGTTATTGTAAATAAAACAAATTAATGGAATTAATGAATATTATTGCACGAGTTTAATTGAGAAGAAAAAACGTATAAAAATGACATCTAGGAACAAGCTCACCAGGGTTTCCTTAGATAGCAAATATCCGATTGCTGCCTTTCATTTCAAGCATGTTTCGATTCTCGAAATTCCTGAATTTTTGCTTTTCTCAATTTTCACTAAATATGTTTTGGATAGTGCACCTTGTGCACTACTTGTTTTCGAATAATAGATACTCTAATTCAAAACCACTAGCACCATTAGTACACTACGTCAAAGTTCTTCATATATTCCAAACCACCAAACTTTTTTTGCCAAGTTTCCAGTATCAACACAAATTATTTTTCTATTGCCAGTCCATTTTCCTAAATTCTTAGTTTATCGTGGACGGCTTGTTTGAAAATTGGAATATGATAAATTCGTACGGAACTAAAAATAGAACCCTTCGATCCATCACCAGATTGAATAAAAAATCTTAAAATTTATTTGCTCCGATTTTTCTAATCACCGAATTGTACCGTCAACACTTTTTTAAGCATAAATTTACTATTCACTTTGAATTAGGTACTTGAAACGAAAATGAAAACCATAGCACGAGCGCGACGGTGGCGAAAAAAACAACACAACCGCTCCTGAGCAAAGCCTGCTGGAACTCCATATTTGTGTTGTTGCAGAATATGAAACAAAAAACAGCGAATAAAAACCATTCATTTGGAAAAAGACTTTTTGACAGCTTTTCAAGGATCTGGATCACTGTGTGGCGCATTGAAAGGATTTTACAAAAAAGACAAAATTATCAATTTAGGCATTGAAAATATCACGAGTAAGTATGCGGAAGTTTTTTCTTCTGTACATGATTCATGAAGTAATGCATTTTCACATGAAGTAAAATTTGTGGATGGGACTTGCTGGGAACATAAATAAAAACACTTATTGAACAAAAAAAGGCTTGAAAACTTCAAACAAAATAAGGATTATTTTATCCATATACAGTACCTACATATATTACTTTTTTGCAATCACCTATCCTCAAATATAACTTTCTAACATTAATTTAAATCCTCCTTTTCAAAATTTGTTTTTAAGCCACATTTAAAACTTGTAATCACATGTTGAACTGTGACGGAATTTTGATACTGATTGTTGTAAAATTCCAGTTGATAAAAATATTGAAGTAGCGACAGCTACTATCCAAAAAAAAAGTAAATATTGAAAATCTTACTGGTACATGGTGTCGAATGTATTCAAGAAGCAAATAAACATAAAAATCATAGTAATAGTTCTTTTTAAAATATAGACTATTGGCAGGGTTTTTGGGTGAAATACTCCTGTGTGCATCGGTCGAACAATCATCTCATAAAGAATCGGATTTTTACATTCCGCATTATTAACCTAAACATTGATTCAAATATTTCCCTCCCTAAATTTCCACTCAACACAACACTGAACGCATCAAGCACGTAGAATATTATTCAACTTGGGCCGAAACGATTTACGGTATTGTATGGTGGAGGTACGAGATCGCAAAGGTGTAGGGAACCGTTTAGCGGAAACATCTTCAAAGGTGCACATATTCGTTTGAACATTTCAGCGCTAGCCAAAATACCAACTAGCAGAAGCAGCAGCAGCAGTCAGCTCCGGGGGCTGATCCGGTCACGTGCAGACTTTTACCGGATCTTCAATGAGAGACTTTTCTTTATTCTTCGGGGTTGTTGTGGCCACGCGATGATTTTTTTTCTTCTTCTCTACCTGCCTTCCCGACGCCCATACATAAAATATAATTTTGCGAACGAAATAATGCACAACTTTCGGTGGGTCCAGTTTGAGTCAGTTTCCTTTCTTTTGTGGCTTTGCTCCTTCGAAAAAGATAATTTATTCGATCTTGTTGTGGGATGCAAACGTCGTGGCATAAAAAAAATCGCTTCCAGTTAATTCAGGTGAACAATTTCTAAAGAATACCATAACCGAGCCTTTGAGTCCTTCAATAGGTCATTCTGCGCAGCCTCAAGTGCAGTGCAAAACGTTTGAAATTCACTAAGGAAAAACATCTTTTGTTGACTTGTCTTTCGAAAAATAAAGACGGTTTTATTTTCAAGGGAATAAGAAATTTCATTGGGGCGAATTAGGTACATGTTTTGGTAAATTTTCAGGAAAGACGCTGTTCTATGTTGTTGTACATGATTTGTCAATTGGCGATCCTGCCAGAACATTCATAAGTAGTGCTTATGGATGCCAACAACTAAGCTAGATGTTTGCCGCAATCAGTAATCCATTGTTGCCTTAAGCTTCTTCAGAGACTGGCCAATATGGCAATAAGGAAAACAGTTAAGTGACAGAAGTCTCATCATCAGAATTTTTCTACCACTATGGATTTGCAAAAACTATTTGTTGCAAAGAGAGATTGCTTTTTAAAGAATCGTTCTACAGTTCAACAATCTTCATACATCTGTTTATGGTGAAGCTTTCTGAATATTTCCTATGATTAATCTCTAGAGACTAACTTGATTATTGCTTCAGACACATGATTCAATGCAAAGTTGTGGTCTACAGCTTTCAAAAGTGCAGCCAGAAAAAATCTCTTCTACACATTCAAAATTTTAGATAATTTTCTAGGCTTCAACTGAACTGATTTTAACTTTAGATAGGTATTGATAAAAAATGCTAGAAAGAAAAATTCCACTTGCAATAAAATCCACAAAAAAAAACCTTCAGAAAAATATTCTGAAATTTGAAGTGTGAAGAAAACTGCAGTTGTTGCTGTTGTTGCCATCGTTTTCATTCGACTAACACCGCTCGTAAAATAAAAGGAAACCCTTTTCAGGGGTTTATGTTGATATTTATGTTTTATACAGGGTAATTTATGCTTGGGTTGGCGACTTAAAGCAGAAAAGAGACGGAAAATGGCGGAAGACAGCAAAATTACGAAAAAAGAATAAACCAAATGGACAACCATCTGAAAAAGAAAAGATCTTGGGGGATATCAACAATCATGGCTCTTTCCCTCCAACCAACCCTGGATGAACGAATGGTTCGTCGCCAAAGTATCCTGGGCAGGGCGAATTTGTTTCCATATTGCCGAAAGACACGCTTCTCGGATTTATGCTTCTTGTCCTTGGCAGTGATAGAGTTGCCATCAGGTATGAAATACTCAAAAGAAATAGTGAAGAACCAGAAAGCCAAAATCGAAACTTAAAAATTAAAATTTTTAAGAAAATGTAGATTCGAAAAAACAAATACGAATACAAAGAACCGATACATGAACAAATTGACAAATCGAAAAATCAACAAATCGAAGAATCGACAAATCAACAAATAGAAAATTCATCGTTAAAAAAGACGACAACTTGACAAATCAAAAATCGACAAATCGTGCAATCAAAAAATCAACCAAATCAACTCAATTGACAAAGTTGACAGAAATAACAAAATTAACAAAACTGGGAAAATGATAAAATTGACAAAATTGGAAATGTTGTCAGTAGTGAAAAAATTAAATAAATAAACAAAAAAATCTTTTTGAAAATTTTATAAAATTGACATAGTTGACAAAATTGCAAATATTAACAAAAAAGAAAAAAATTGACAAATTGACCAAATCGGAAAATTTGTCAGAAATGACAAAACTGGAAAAATTGTCAAAAAAATAAATAAATTTTAAAAATTGAAAACATTGACAAAATAACAACATTGATAATATTGAAAAAATTAACAAAATAAACCAGAGACAAAATGAACTTAATAAAAAAAACAGACAAAATGGACAAAATTAAAAACATAGACTAAATAAGCAAAATTGACAAAATTGACAAAATCGTCAAAATTAACAAAATTGAAAAAATTGACAAAATGGACAAAATTGGCAAAATTGAAAAAATATTGACTAAATTGACAAACTGACAAAATTGTCAAAATTGACACAATTGACAAAATTGACAATATTGACAAAATTGACAAAATTGATAAAATTTACAAAATCGACATAATTGACAAAATTGACAAATTGACAAATTTGACAAAATTGACAAAATTGACAAAATTGATAAAATTGACAAAATTGACAAAATTGACAAAATTGACAAAATTGACAAAATTGACAAAATTGACAAAATCTTCAAAATTGTCAAAATTGACAAAATTGACAAAATTGACAAAATTAACAAAATTGACAAAATTGACAAAATTGACAAAACAAACCAAAATGACAAAATTGACAATATTGACAACACTGTAGAAATTGACAGAATTGAAAAAATTGACAAAATTGACAAAATTGACAAAATTGATAAAATTGACAAAATTTACAAAATTGACAAAATTGACAAACCTGACAAAATTGACAAAATTGACAAAATTGACTAATTTGACAAAATTGAAAAATTGACAAAATTGACAAAATTGACAAAATTGACAAAATTGACAAAATTGACAAAATTGACAAAATTGACAAAATTGACAAAATTGACAAAATTGACAAAATTGACAAAATTGACAAAATTGACAAAATTGACAAAATTGACAAAATTGACAAAATTGACAAAATTGACAAAATTGACAAAATTGACAAAATTGACAAAATTGACAAAATTGACCAAATTGACAAAATTGACAAAATTGACAAAATTGGCAAAATGACAAAATTGACAAAACTGACAAAATTGGCAAAATTGAATTCTTTTTTGTGTTGTGTTGCTTCAAGCTTCAAAAGAAAATCAAAACATCCCAACGATTCAAACGAGCTATTCGCGTTCAATTCTAATTTGTTTAATTCGCATAAACGTTTTTTTTTTTGTTGGAGGCCACCAACAAAACAAACCCAAAGCCAATTGGCCCGACGCTTTATTTGCTTTGCTCTCCATCTTGGGGCAGCCGCGTGGCTTGTATTTATCCCGAATGAAAAGTTTAGCTCACGGAGATTTGTACTGTGCTTTGCTGTGTGTACATTTGCCGCATTTAGCATTTTAAGCAGCGTCGCGCGGGCATTAAAACTTTTCTCCAAAAATCAACCTTCTACCCACAGACCTCATGCCCGTTTTCTGCGTTGCTCGGCAAAAAAGGAACTGAAATCCAGAAGCAGCAGCTGAAGGATAAACTTTCCCTGCCTGGCTGTTGGAAGCTCTCCGGTTTCGAGGGTCCTCCAAGAGTCGAAATTTGTCGCCGTTTTCCCCAAAACCCACCTTCATTCACAGTTTTGCGATTTGGTGCCAAATCGGATAAACCTCGACGAGCGAGAATCCTCCGGTCTTTATCAAAACTCATTCGACAATCCCATTTTCGCCGTCACCAATTTTGATATTTAGTGATATACGAAAAACGCTTCACCAAGTTTTGGTTGGGTGAAGGTGGAGGATTTTTGGGATGCTTGTTTTTGTTAGACTTTTTTTTTCGAGTGGTTGAAGTTTAAGGAAAAAGACAAACAACAAAGGTTAACCGTAGGGGAGGTTCTCTTTGACGTCTTTTGTTGGATGTTTTTTTTCCTAGCATCAAAAAGAACATCTCTAAAGGTTTCTCAACGAACTGTGGACACTGATTGTGGATGCTGTGAAGATTGTGATCTTCCATTGATTGTTTTGTAGCAGATATTTGAATTGAGAGTAGACCATAAACAAAATGAGACTTTGACAAAGATTTTAATTCTAGATAATTTGTACAAACTGTTGGTAGATCACATTTCTTCAAACAGATTCCTACTTATATCAAAGTTTCTTCTAAGTAATTGGTGTGAAATTTAATCCTCATCAGTTCAGCATTGAAGAAAATTATTTCTAAACATCACAAATTTCCCGTTCTCTTCTTCGAAAAAGCGCATTTCCGCTTACCAGCTCCTCTAATCATCTTCAGGCTCCCAGATACAAGAACAGGAACTTCCAAACGCACCTTCACACGAAATAACATGATAAAAGACAAGGATTTTACCATCTCCCGGCACCCATTTTTATGACGATACAGAGATGTGATCGGAATCTGTTATCGGCGGGCGTCATGAATAACTTCCCGAAATGGTGTTCGTCGTTTTACGAAACAGATCCTTCCCAGCCAGCAGCCGGGCCCCCGGTGAAGATGAAATTCCAGCGAGCAAACCAACCAGCCGCCGAGAGCTACGTGTTGATGAAATTCACCGAATTGGTGATTCAATTAAATTTTATTCTCGAACTTAAATTACAGAGGTGGCGGCAAGGTTTGGATTTGCTTCTCGGCTTAGGGCTTGTGGATTTGGGAGTTATGTAGAAGATTTGAATTGAACCTTGAGGAAGATTGAGTGAAAAACGGAAACGGGAATATTGAATCGAATTTTTATCAAATTTCTATTCTTATGTCGGTTGTTCAAACCAGTGAAATCTTAAAAAACGCAATTCAACTTTAAATCTTTTAAACCATAACTTTGACTAGTGAGCTAATAGACTCAAATATCCAGAAACATATAGAATATCATGAAAAGTGCAGGTTTCACTGAAGCATTAATGATACCTCGTTTCACTACCATTTTAAAATGATATAGCGATGCCACTTTTTAATCTCGAATGAGATCAAAATGGGGCATCGTTGCAACATATGCTTTCAAGATTTCTTGAAGACCAAACGAGGTATCAAAACACATTCAGTGAATCCAAAATTTAGCAGAATTGTACTATCTGCATGAAGAAAATGAACGCAAAATTTTGACATTGAATAACTTATCCTAGGGCTAAGTTTTACCTTGTTTCGAAAAAAAGTCATGATAGCAAAACATGTTGGTTTGCTCAAGGTTTTCCAAAAAAATAATATTTTTGTTCATTATGCCCAATTGACTAAAATCTTTATGAAAAATGTCTTGTTAGAGAACTTATTTAAAAACAATCGAATAAAAAAAAACCAAATGTTATTCAGTTTTGCAATGACAATCGCTCAAAAAAGTGTCATCAAATTATTCACTCGATAAAATTTTTGACTTGCAACATTCGAAGACTGTTGGTAGTTGGACTGTCTAGACACAAATGCCACAAGGTGGTAAAGTGTCATATATAAACCAAAAAAAAACTGACTGTCGGAATTAAATTTTTGAATTTATTATTGCTAAATGTCATGGAGAAATAAAAAAAAAAAATCATGAATTTGACGGACATGAAAAAACCTGGACGGTTCCGGAATCCGAAATAATAAAAATGATCAAATTTTAACTTGCGACACATGAATAGAAAACTTTTGATCTGTACATGATGGAAAAAATAACAGCGGCATTATACAAGGGAACTTTTTGTGCCTATAATTTAATTACTGTTTTGGAAGATATTGGCATCCGAAATTCTAATCATTTGCCAGATTTTGTATATCAGCTCTTGTTTCAGTGATTTGGCGTTTGGAATTTTTAAATTGATAGAATTCTGGCGGCTTGAATGGACATATTTTTGTGTTCTGGAATATCATGTTTTTTAATCACGTTTATTTACCGTACGAGTATGTCCACGTTAACCCAAAACCCTACTCCCTCTCCGCGAAAAAGCGTGAAAATTCGCAAACCCCCACCCCAATCGAAGATTTCCACGTGGTGTGTGGATGGCTACTTTCTAGAAATAGTTGCCAGCACTTTGATTTATTTGACTCTTCACTTAAGTCCCCTAACCACTTCTTCTATCGATTTTCATCATGTACCGATCAAGGGCTTTCTATTCATGTGTCAAAATTTGAAATCTGATTATTTTGATTTTTCGGATTCCGAAATAGACTAGAGAGATTGTCCAGTAGACTGAGTCTATCTATCTAACAACCGAAAAACGTAAAACAATTTTTTTTTTCAAATTTTCGCCAGGATTTGGGGTAAAATACCCCTGTGTGCGACGGTCGTTTTCGTACTGATGAATGTCGCTCTAGGCTTTAGAGAAATATCAAATGACATTCTGACAGTTATCATCCCTGACAAAATGTTAATGTTTACATAAGCCTCCAAAGCTGTTCGGGAAATGAGACCCGAAGCGCAAATTCAAAGCAAAGCTATTTTAATAAAATTAACGAAAAAAAAATTGAAAGTTGAGATTAGAAAATCGATTAATTGCGAAATGAGGAAAAGCAAAGCAGAGACTGGCTTTGTTTTAAGTTAAAAATCGTTTTTGCAAAAAATCCTGGCATGAGGCAAAATGTTCATCGGAAATTCCAAAAGTCAAAAAAGCACTTAAATACTGCGAAGCTGTCAGAAATAAAATAAAATTGACTTTTGAAACTTTTTAAATTCGGAACCATCTACAGACAACCTGGTAAAACAACACTTAAATTCAAAATATTGAGAAACTAGAATAGAACTAAAATCTTCGGGATGAACAACGAACTACAAGTCAAATTTCCAAGAAGCGGATATTTTGCGAACAGCTATGGAGAGCAAAGTTGCCGAAAAAAATTCTGTGTTTTGGCGAAAAAAAATTCTGAATTTTCATTTTTTCCCAAAAATTCTGTGATGGTTTTCTGTGACGCTTTTTCCTTAAGTTGCATTGGAAATTCTCGAAAAATTGAGTCTTTCTAACATTTTACTTGAGAAAAATTAATAAAACTTATAACCTCATCATATTTTTCAATCTGAACTTGAAAATCCGAATTTTTATTAAAAATTTTAATTTGGAAGCATGTGAAAATTTTTAAAAAATCTGTGAAATCTGTGAATATTTCCAAAATTCTGTGTTCTGTGAAACAGATTCTGTGATAAAAATTTGCTCAAAATTCTGTGAAATTACAGATTTTTCTGTGATTTCGGCAACCTTGATGGAGAGTTGAATGTCAACTTCTTTTATTATTCAGCACTTCAATATTATTATTAGATAATTGGGAAAGGAAACTAAAATGTTGCATAGCCATTTAAAGTTTTTTGTATTAGAAAATGACGCTGTTAAGAAATATTGTCCAATCAGATTCTTGATAATTTGATTGTTAGAAAACTTTCAAGATATCGTTCTATTTCAGAAATTAAGTTTGACCACTTTGGTCCCTTATTTTGCTATTGATTAAATTTTTCACCAAAATATATTTTGTACCATATTTTGATGTTTGGGGTATCTAATTTTTAGGATCAAAGATTATTAATCGGTTTAATGAAATCTTTTGGCTCAAGTGTCAAATTCCCAAATGTTAGAGGAGAATCTCTTAAAACTCCCTATACAAAATTTGGAATTCTAGAAAACTCCTTAAAATGCAGTTATCTATTCAAATAGGTCGTAGAAGCATGCTTTATTCTTCACTTTAACACAGTAAATTTTAAGAAATAATCTTGATTTTTGTTGAAAAACATAAATGGTACTATTCATATTTCGCACCTATTTCACATTTTTGGTCCTCTACGCCAATTGTTTCTTTAAAAGAAAGAAAACTTAAGCTTGATTTATCCGTTGAACGATTTAAAACAAATTCTAGATAAAAAATTATGACAATTTTTAATCATTCATCTTTCAACAAGCAAAACACATAGTGGTTCTTTTCTTGTTTCGCGCACTGTACTCTGTACAAATGCATGAAACGTTGAGATTTGGTGGTATCCGACATCAAGTCCAAGGAAGTCGTTTTTTTGTTAAAAAAGTTTTTTTTCGAGATAACGCTAGATCAAAATTTCAATTTTCTAAATTTCCTTTGGACCCCCCTTTGGTTATTTTTGCGGGTAAAAAAAACGAAACTTTGGGCGTTTTAAAGCACCGCTAAACCAATTCCTATTAAGCTGAAATTCAGCACAGGTGATTTTTGGCATTTTAAAGTCGATTTTATTTCAAAATTACACCAGATTTCAAAGTTTCATGTATTTTTAGGTCGTTTTAAATTAAAATTTAAATTTCTATTTTCCGAATTCCTGTGTTCCTAGGTTGGTGATTTTTGAAAGTAAAAAAAACCGAAGCTTTGCGCCCTTTGAGTCACCCCTAAATCAAGTCCGATTGAGCTGAAATTTTGCCCGACCATATACATTTTTTGCACAATCTACAAAATGTATACGGTCGGTTTTAAGAATTTGAATAAGGTTTTTTTTCCATTCACCCATTGAGATACCCTAATGATCATAGTTGCAGACCTTTAAAAATGAAAAAGTTCTAAATTGTGAATAAGTTTAAAAAAAATCAGAAAAAAAACAAAAACGTCTAAATATCTCAAAGGTCACAAAAATCATGAAAAAACCAAAGTAATCTGTTTTATTTTTTCTGATTTTTGAAGATACCCAAGAAGAAGAGAAGGAAAGAAATCCTATGAAATTTAAAGAAAGTTTCAATCGTAAAAAGTCTGCCAAAAGTCAGAAAGGCAAAAAAAACAGTTGAAAACTCAAAGTGGTAAAAAAGGTCGAAGCATTAAAAAAAAGTCAGAATTTCGCTAAAAATTACAAGAAAAGGAAAAACTTAAACATATTGAAACGAACCAGAGAATACGAAAGAGTCAGAAATTTTAAACTGACAAAATATTTCAAACGTCGGATGAAGTAAGCTTGAAGCTCCTGTCTATTCGTGAAATTTCGATGAAATTTTTCTTTTAAAAATAAAAGATTTGCTTCTTTAGAGCGATCTCTATACTTTATACTGCACGATTATTTCAAAATATGAGCTCTGAAAAAGGAACGTTCATTTAGCAAACAATAATTTTTAAATTAATTTGATTAGATACTCTTTTTTAAAACCTTAACTAAAATTCCAAAAGTTTTCTCCGTTAACATTTAAAAACATAATATTTTTTAACTTTCAAAAATTAAAAAAAAACAACACTGCGACTTTTATACATGTTCCACGAGATTAATATTGATGAAAATGTATCATTAGGTAAATAAACTATTTGCAAAAAGCAAATAAAATAATTTTAAAATATAATTCAAAGAACTTTTTTTTAAGCTTTTTTTTACTGAAAAGTCTTTTTTTCAAGTGAAAGTTTTTTTTTCGCTGTGCGTGGTTTCATATTCTACAACAATTCAACGAAAAAAACATGCAAGGGTTGGAATTTCAAGTTTTTTCATTAAAGCGTGGCCAAATATTTGTAACTTCAAATTTTCATCAAAATGGTACACATTCTATTCTTGAGCTATAACAGAGATATGTCAAAACTTTCATCTGTATTATAATTTTTTTTTCTTTTATTGAAACATAATATTTCAACCCCTTCAAGCAATTATTTATGTTTGACGTGTTCTAGCTACAACATAAAGCAATTTGGGCTGCCTCTTTTTGCCATTTTTAGAGAACGGAAGTGAGAGAATATCAATGAAGTAAAATTTGTTGATGGGACTTACTACAAAAATAAAAAATAATCACTTATTTTACAGAAACAAAAGGTTTGAAAACTGCAAACAAAATAATGAGTTTTGGAATTTTCATATTCAGTAAGAATCTCCAAATACAAAATGCAACATTTTGTTTTGTGAAGTATTGAAATGAATTGATGAAATTTTCAGCGAAGTTACCTTGTAATGTAATGTTTACATATGCCAATTTTTGTTATGTTCTGGCAAGTGATTTTCGAGATAGCGTCCAATGAATAAATTTTTGCCTTTAATTTTTGGGCAACACATTTGGCATCTATAATGCATACAATGAACCAACCTTTTTTCAAATCAAGGATATTTTTGATTTGGTTTTCTTTTTCCTAAAACTTGACCTTCATAATTATTCAAAATTTTGAATTTGATCGAAGTTATAAACTTTGTGAGACCAATTGAAGTGCTTGAAGTGCTTTACTGGTGAAACGGTCGCATTTGGAGACAGTATTTTTTTTTTTATTTTAAGCCATTCATCTTGCCAATCGTTATGAAAGAATGAGTAATTTGGAGTTTCCACAGATCGTTAGCCTTCTCAAGTACTAGACATTAAATTATTCATTTTTTTCTCATTGTTTATTCCCGGGAAATACAGGCAAGACTTGTCTACGAAAAGTTGGTTGGAAACCTGCGAGATGATCACCGGAGAGTTCGTTTTGCTGTCCACTACGAAATTTTTCAAAATATCTCCCCACAAGCAGTCAAAATATTTTGCGCACGATTTGACCACCGAATTTTGTTTATTTCACTGCTGAAGGTTCTACAAGGTTTCTACCTTGTAGAAATGAAGTCATCCTATTTATAAGTCAGATAGACGAACCGGTAAAAAATTTTGACTTTCTTTATCACTTTCTCAATTCATATTCTCGGATTGAGCTTGAAAAAAACCCTCACATTCCTCTTACTTCTTGGAATCAATCATCTTCACTGTTATTCATGTTTAAGCTCACTATTAGATCCATTAGGACTTCTTACACGGTCGAACAATCATCTCACAAAGGAGTTTAGAAATAAAAACTCCAAAAACTCAAATAAGTCAAAAAAAAGTTGAACACAGTTACACATTGGAAAAGTTATGAACACCTCAACTATGCAATACAAATTGATTAATTTTATTTTTTCAGGAGGATTTCACTTCAAATAATTCTCTGATGCACACGTTTCAAACCAGAGTTCAGATTCAAATGAAATACAGATCTGAATCGGATTTGTACGATCCACATTATTAACCTGAACATTGATTCAAATACTGCCCTCCCAAAATTTCCACTCAACACAACACTGAACGCATCAAGCACGTAGAATATTATTCAACCTGGGCCGAAACGATTTATGGTATGGTGGAGGCGCGAGAACGTAATGGTGGAGGGAAACGTTTTGCGGGAACATCTTCAAAGGTGCACATATTCGTTTGAACATTTCAGCGCAAGCCAAAATACCAACTAGCAGCAGCAGCAGTCAGCTCCGGGGGCTGATCCGGTCACGTGCAGACTTTTACCGGATCTTCAATGAGAGACTTTTCTTTATTCTTCGGGGTTGTTGTGGCCACGCGATGATTTTTTTTCTATTCTTTCTGCCTTCCCGACGCCCATACATAAAATATAATTTTGCGAACGAAATAATGCACAACTTTCGGTGGGTCCAGTTTGAGTCAGTTTCCTTTTTTTTGTGGCTTTGCTCCTTCGAAAAAGATAATTTATTCGATCTTGTTGTGGGATGCAAACGTCGTGGCATAAAAAAAAATCGCTTCCAGTTAATTCAGGTGAACAATTTGTAAAGAATACCATAACAGAGCTTTTGAGTCCTTCAATAGGTCATTCTGCGAAGCCTCAAGTGCAGTGCAAAACGTTTGAAATTAACATCTTTTTTGACTTTTCTTTCGATAAATAAAGACGGTTTTATTTTCAAGAGAATAAGAATTTTTTTTGGAGAATTAGGTACATGTTTCGGTAAATTTTCAGGAAAGACGCTGCTGTCCTGTGTTATTGTACATGATTTGTCAATTGGCGATCCTGCCAGAACATTCATAAGTAGTGCTTATGGATGCCAACAACTAAACTAGATGGTTGCCGCAATCAGTAATCCATTGTTGTCTTAAGCTTCTCCAGAGACTGGCCAATATGGCAATAAGGAAAACAGTCAAGTGACAGAAGTATTACCACCAGAATTTTCCTACCACTACAGATTTGCAAAAACTATTGGTTGCTTTATAAAGAATCGTTCAATCTTCGTTCATCTGTCTCTGGTGAAGCTTTCTGAATATTTCCTCTGATTAATCTCTAGAGACTTACTTGATTATTGCTTCAGTCACATGATGCAAAGTTGTTGTCTACAGCCTTCAAAAGTGCAGCCAGAACACACATTTCTTCTTAACATTCATGAAGCTATGCTTAATTTTCTAGGCTCAAACTAAACTTATTTTAACTTTAGATAGGTAAAGTGATAAAGAAATGCTTGAAGGAAAATTTCACTTGAAATGTGCAATAAAATAAACAAAAAAAAACCTTCAGAAAATATTCTGAAGTTTGAAGTGTGAAGAAAACTGCAGTTGTTTCTGGTGATGCCATCGTTTTCATCCGACTAACACCGCTCGTAAAATAAAAGGATTTGAATTGTACCCTTTTCAGGGGTTTATGTTGATATTTATGTTTTATACAGGGTAATTTATGCTTGGGTTGCCGACATAAAGCAGAAAAGAGACGGGAAATAGCGTAAGACAGCAACAGAAAAAAAACGAAGAAAAAAAACCCCAATGGACGACCATCTGAAAAAGAAAAGATCGTGGGGGATATCAACAATCATGGCTCATTCCCTCCAATCCTGGAAGGATGGAATGGTTCGTCGCCAAAGTATCCTGGACAGGGCGAATTTGTTTCCATATTGCCGAAAGACACGCTTCTCGGATTTATGCTTCCTGTCCTTGGCAGTGATAGAGTTGCCATCAGGTATGAAATACTCAAACAAAAGTGTGAAAAATCAAAAAGCCAAAATCGAAACTTAAAAAAAAAATCCGGTACACTAACTTATAAGCCATTCGAAAAAATTGAAAAATCCGAAATCAACAAAACGACTAATCAAAATAATAAACATAATTGATAAATTTTTAAACTGTGACCCAAAGATGGGTCTTGACTCAAACATTCAGTCAGCGAAACTTTTTTTTGTAGAGAAATGAATCCAACTTAGATGAAATTTCAGGGACTAGATAAGGGAAAATTGATGTTGAAAAACATGCGAAAAAAATTCGCCTTGTCTCCCGGTGAGACTTGAACCCACATCTTGCGCCTCTCCGGGGCCCATGTATTAACATTCTACTACAGGAGACCAACCTGGCGTATGAATATTATACTGGTTGAGTGTCGATGTCTATCGGAATGAAGGGAATAGTTCTCCCATGTGATCATAATCATTTTTCTTGGTCTATTTCTATTCCCATCTTTTCATCTTACGGTAGTTGGACCCAAATTTGGATAATTGATAAAATTGACAAAATAGACAAAATTGAAAAAAAAAATTGACAAAATTGACAAAATTGATAAATTGCAAAATTGACAAAATTGACGAAAGAAATAGAATAGGCAAAATTGACGAAATTGACAAAATTCACAAAATTTACAAAATTGACAAAATTAATAGAATGGCAAAATTGGACAAATTGGAAAAATTGACAAAATCAACCAAATTGACAAAATTGCAAAATTGAAAAATTGCAAAAATAGACTAAATTGACAAAATTGGCAGAATTGACAAAATTGACTAAATTTAGAAAATTCACCAAATTGACAAAATTGACAAAATTGACAAAATTGACAAAATTGACAAAATTGACAAAATTGAAAAAATTGACAAAATTGACAAAATTGACAAAATTGACAAAATTGACAAAATTGACAAAATTGACAAAATTGACAAAATTGACAAAATTGAAAAAATTGAAAAAATTGACCAAATTGACAAAATTGACAAAAAATGACAAAAATGACCAAATTGACAAAATTGACAAAATTGACAAAATTGACAAAATTGACAAAATTGACAAAATTGACAAAATTGACAAAATTGACGAAATTGACAAAATTGACAAAATTGACAAAAATTGACAAAATTGACAAAATTGACAAAATTGACAAAATTGACAAAATTGACAAAATTGACAAAATTGACAAAATTGACAAAATTGACAAAATTGACAAAATTGACAAAATTGACAAAATTGACAAAATTGACAAAATTGACAAAATTGACAAAATTGAAAAAATTGACCAAATTGACAAAATTGACAAAAAATGACAAAAATGACCAAATTGACAATATTGACAAAATTGACGAAATTGACAAAATTGACAAAATTGACAAAATTGACAAAATTGACAAAATTGACAAAATTGACAAAATTGACAAAATTGACAAAATTGACAAAATTGACAAAATTGACAAAATTGACAAAATTGACAAAATTGACAAAATTGACAAAATTGACAAAATTGACAAAATTGACAAAATTGACAAAATTGACAAAATTGACAAAATTGACAAAATTGACAAAATTGACAAAATTGACAAAATTGACAAAATTGACAAAACTGACAAAATTGACAAAATTGACAAAATTGACAAAATTGACAAAATTGACAAAATTGACAAAATTGACAAAATTGACAAAATTGACAAAATTGACAAAATTGACCAAATTGACAAAATTGACAAAATTGACAAAATTGACAGAATTGACAAAATTGACAAAATTGACAAAATTGACAAAATTGACAAAATTGACAAAATTGACAAAATTGACACAATTGACAAAATTGACAAAATTGACAAAATTGACAAAATTGACAAAATTGACAAAATTGACAAAATTGACAAAATTGACAAAATTGACAAAATTGACAAAATTGACAAAATTGACAAAATTGACAAATTTACAAAATTGACAAAATTGACAAAATTGACAAAATTGACAAAATTGACAAAATTGACAAAATTGACAAAATTGACAAAATTGACAAAATTGACAAAATTGACAAAATTGACAAAATTGACAAAATTGACAAAATTGACAAAATTGACAAAATTGACAAAATTGACAAAATTGATAAAATTGATAAAATTGACAAAATTGATAAAATTGACAAAATTGACAAAATTGACAAAATTGACAAAATTGACAAAATTGACAAAATTGACAAAATTGACAAAATTGACAAAATTGACAAAATTGACAAAATTGACAAAATTGACAAAATTGACAAAATTGACAAAATTGACAAAATTGACAAAATTGACAAAATTGACAAAATTGACAAAATTGACAAAATTGACAAAATTGACAAAATTGACAAAATTGACAAAATTGACAAAATTGACAAAATTGACAAAATTGACAAAATTGACAAAATTGACAAAATTGACAAAATTGACAAAATTGACAAAATTGACAAAATTGACAAAATTGACAAAATTGACAAAATTGACAAAATTGACAAAATTGACAAAATTGACAAAATTGACAAAATTGACAAAATTGACAAAATTGACAAAATTGACAAAATTGACGAAATTGACAAAATTGACAAAATTGACAAAATTGACAAAATTGACAAAATTGACAAAATTTACAAAATTGACAAAATTGACAAAATTGACAAAATTGACAAAATTGACAAAATTGACAAAATTGACAAAATTGACAAAATTGACAAAATTGACAAAATTGACAAAATTGACAAAATTGACAAAATTGACAAAATTGACAAAATTGACAAAATTGACAAAATTGACAAAATTGACAAAATTGACAAAATTGACAAAATTGACAAAATTGACAAAATTGACAAAATTGACAAAATTGACAAAATTGACAAAATTGACAAAATTGACAAAATTGACAAAATTGACAAAATTGACAAAATTGACAAAATTGACAAAATTGACAAAATTGAAAAAATTGAAAAAATTGACAAAATTGACAAAATTGACAAAATTGACAAAATTGACAAAATTGACAAAATTGACAAAATTGACAAAATTGACAAAATTGACAAAATTGACAAAACTGACAAAATTGACAAAATTGACAAAATTGACAAAATTGTCAAAATTGTCAAAATTGACCAAATTGACAATATTGACAAAATTGACAAAATTGACAAAATTGACAAAATTGACAAAATTGACAAAATTGACAAAATTGACAAAATTGACAAAATTGACAAAATTGACAAAATTGACAAAATTGACAAAATTGACAAAATTGACAAAATTGACAAAATTGACAAAATTGACAAAATTGACAAAATTGACAAAATTGACAAAATTGACAAAAATTGACAAAAATGACAAAATTGACAAAATTGACAAAATTGACAAAATTGACAAAATATACAAAATTGACAAAATTGACAAATTTGACAAAATTGACAAAATTGACAAAATTGACAAAATTGACAAAATTGACAAAATTGACAAAATTGACAAAATTGACAAAATTGACAAAATTGACAAAATTGACAAAATTGACAAAATTGACAAAATTGACAAAATTGACAAAATTGACAAAATTGACAAAATTGACAAAATTGACAAAATTGACAAAATTGACAAAATTGACAAAATTGGCAAAATTAACCAAAATTGACCAAATAAACAAAATTGACAGAATTGACAAAATTGACAAAATTGTCAAAATTGTCAAAATTGTCAAAATTTACAAAATTGACAAAATTGACAAAATTGACAAAATTGACAAAATTGACAAAATTGACAAAATTGACAAAATTGACAAAATTGACAAAATTGACAAAATTGACAAAATTGACAAAATTGACAAAATTGACAAAATTGACAAAATTGACAAAATTGACAAAATTGACAAAATTGACAACATTGACAAAATTGACAAAATTGACAAAATTGACAAAATTGACGAAATTGACAAAATTGACAAAATTGACAAAATGGACAAAATTGACGAAATTGACAAAATTGACAAAATTGACAAAATTGACAAAATTGATAAAATTGACAAAATTGTCAAAATTGTCAAAATTGTCAAAATTGACAAAATTGACAAAATTTACAAAATTAACAAAATTGACAAAATTGACAAAATTGTCAAAATTGACAAAATTGACAAAATTTACAAAATTAACAAAATTAACAAAATTGACAAAATTGACAAAATTGTTAATATTGACAAAATTGACAAAATTGTCAAAATTGTCAAAATTGTTAAAATTGTCAAAATTGTCAAAATTGTCAAATTTGTCAAAATTGTCAAAATTGTCAAAATTGTCAAAATTGTCAAAATTGTCAAAATTGTCAAAATTGTCAAAATTGTCAAAATTGTCAAAATTGTCAAAATTGTCAAAATTATAAAAATTTTAAAAATTGTCAAAATTGTCAAAATTGTCGAAATTGTCAAAATTGTCAAAATTGTCAAAATTGTCAAAATTGTCAAAATTGTCAAAATTGTCAAAATTGTCAAAAGTGTCAAAATTGTCAAAATTGTCAAAATTGTCAATATTGTCAAAATTGTCAAAATTGTCAAAATTGTCAAAATTGTTAAAATTGTCAAAATTGTCAAAATTGTCAAAATTGTCAAAATTGTCAAAATTGTCAAAATTGTCAAAATTGTCAAAATTGTCAAAATTGTCAAAATTGTCAAATTTGTCAAATTTGTCAAATTTGTCAAATTTGTCAAAATTGTCAAAATTGTCAAAATTTTCAAAATTGACAAAATTGACAAAATTGACACAATGGAAAAAAAATGACAAAATTGACAAAAATGACAAAACTGACAAAACTGACAAAACTGACAAAATTGACAAAACTTACAAAATTGACCAATTCGACAAACTTGACCAAATTGTCAAAATTGACAAAATTGACAAAATTGACCAAATTGACAAAATTGACAAAATTGACAAAATTGTCAAAGTGACAAAAATGGCATAATTGACAAAATTCATTAAATTGGCAAAATTGATAAAATTGACAAAATTGACAAAATTGACAAAATTGACAACTCTTTTCCAATTCTTTTTAATGTGATTTTTGAGTTTTTTTTTCCTTTCGCAACCCTATCATCTGCTCCGTTTTGAAGATTTTCCCCAAAACCCCTTCCCACGATGCGTTCGTCGATGGCCAAAATCCCGACCCAAGGTTTGGGGAGAGGTTTGACAAAATAGATCCTCGGAATCTGGGACTGTAAAAAGGACATAAGTGTACCGTAAATACTTTGGGGATTGCCGTTTTGTTGATGTTGGGGTCCCAAAACGGATGAGAAAGTCAACGAAAGATTTCCCGATTCGATGGCTTGGGTTGGGTGGGTGGCCGGCCGGCGGTCACTTTTCTAAGGTGACCGCCGTGATTAATTCCCGGGAATTTCACATTCCTCGGCGAAATTACTGCCTTCGAAGCTAGGAGAGAAAGGAAGTTGGAACCTTTTGCTGGGTGTTTGAACGGTGCCAAGACAATTTACGACAATTTCGGAATCGCCGTCAGACACTCGATATTGTAATTTTACACACGATTTATTTTGGGTCGAAAATTTCCTGAACACCCTCGTCGTCGTCGTCCCAAGGGTTCGGTTTTCAAAAAGATGGGGGGATTCGTGGGAAATAAAATAATCCAACCTGCAGTCAGTCAGTCAGTCGTCGGCATTCCATAAAAATCAACGACCAATTGCTGGTTCGAGGATAAAATTCAGCTAGCAGAGAGCAGAAGAAAAAAAACCTCCTTCGAATGGATTCGCGAAATGGTTTTGATGACGGCGCTGAAGATATCATACGCCATAATGTCGGATCCAAATGTCGAATGACGATTATATTTATGATTGGGATTGCGAAAATCAATAAGCATTCGTTCGTAACGTCCCATGGAGGGATGTTTTGGACCTTGTTTAGAGAACATCAGAAAGATTGTGCAGACAGGAATCCTCGTTTTCAAAATCTCAAAAAAATTGAAAAGATTAAAATTACTAGAAAGAAAGTCAAATTTCTTATGCTTCTGTCGAAATTCTAACAAAAATGTTCTGAAAGCAGCTGGGCAAATTTCGAATTTACATTCATAAGTGTGAATGTGTACGTGTTGTAAACATGATTGTATTTTCGTACCCAAATCGAGAAGCACACAAAGCCAATTTCCTGGAAGGAAGACTTCCTTTTTTCGATCCAACCAGCCAACCGAGGGACTCTGACTGACTATTTCTGGGAAAATCAAATGCTTTCGTCTATTTATTGATTTGCTGCCCTCTCTTCCGTCAGTCAGCGTCTTGATCGTCGTCATCAGTTCGGTTGAGAAGCTGATTGGCTGGATGTGCTTCTGCTGATGCTACAGTGAGCGAAATAAGAATAGCACCACTATGTGTTTTGCTTGTTAAAATATGAATGATTGAAAATTACGAAAATTTTCTTCCACAGATTGTTCTGAATTGCTTAACGGATAAATCAAGCATAAGTTTACTTTTTTTGGACGTAGCAATTGGCGTTGAGGACCAATAATGTGAAAAAGGGGTGCGAAATAAGAATAGAACCACTTGAGTTCTTCTAACAAAAACAAGATTATTTCCAAAAAATTACTGTGTAAAAGTGAATAATAATGCTTCTACGAGTTATTTGAATAGATAACTGCATTTTAGGAGTTTTCCAGAATTCCGAAGGATTTCAAAGGTTGAAGAAACAAACATTCGGGATTAATTTTAAATCAGAAAAAATAGGTTATAAATAAAAAACATTCATTTTCTTCAGTAAACCACACTTTTTTCCAGTTTCAAGTCGTAGATGGCAGCACTATCTTGCAGTTAAAACCAAATTTTGTCTAAATATTGATTTTCCAGGTTTATTTAGGCCCGTATTCATCAATTTGAGGTATTTTCCCATTACAGTTTTGTGGAAGTTCACGCTGCAGAAAGCTTTTCCAGATTTGCAAAAGAATCACCAGCACAAAAATGTACAACCGCCAAAATTCCTGCTCATCTCAACTTTCAATTCAATTGCAAATCATATCAATAATACTGCTAGCCGTCTGGTCCATCAAGCTGCATCCCAAAGTATAACTTTATTCTGATAATCGGTCCAAAAAATCCACTTTTAGTGACCTTGATGCAATTCTTAGTTTTTATCGATTTAGTGATCTTAGAATATTCAAAGCGTTCACACGGTACATGTATTTATTTCTTGATCAAA